>NW_010972992.1:7890555-7890871 GCF_000737465.1 Haliaeetus leucocephalus
CCCCCTCCCCAGCTCCCCGCCGGTCCCCTCCTCCCCGCGGTTCCCTCCCGGTTACCGATGTCTATGGCGAAGCGCTTGGCGTTCTCCAGGTTGCGAAAGATTTCGTCGGGCGGGAGGGTGATGCTCTTGTCCAAACTGCCGTGACCGCCGCTCCCTCGCCCGCCCCGCTCCGCCATTTTGAACGCGACCCACTCCTCGCCCGGCCTCATCGGCATGCAAATGTATGCGCATACATCTGCATGCTAACAAGGCCGGCGCATAGATTATGCGAATGAGGCGGCAGCCGCCCCTCCCGCTGGCGCGCGCGGGGCCCCGC
>NW_010972992.1:7891382-7892516 GCF_000737465.1 Haliaeetus leucocephalus
CATTTAAGATCTGTCAGTTAAGCATGTGAGGCCTCATATTGACAAATTCACAGTTATGCTTTATGGTACATCTGTTTCAGCTGTAGTGTGTGGAGGTCTGTGGGTTTAAGGGGAGTCATGCATGGGCATAATTTTCTTTTTCCTTAATGCATGCTCTGTGGTCAGGGGCTAGACCAGGGAGTAAAGCTAGGTTATCACTAATAGGCTAGCAAGCTGGGGATGTTAGTTTTTTAATACCTATTTCTTACTACAACAATATTCATGAAAGCCCTACCTATTTCCTGTGTCTGCCTTTCAAAACCAGAAAGGAAACCTTTCATTTCACTGTCAACTGCAGTCAGCCTCTTTCACCTGCCCTCAGCATCCCTCTCGATAAGCCAGGGCCAAAACCTGTGTCTGTGGGTCCATAGGTAGCAACATGTTCCAGCAGACATAGGGTTGTTGCATAAAAGGATATGATCCTGCAAAGGATGATCCTGTAACTAGTTATTAATCTGAAGCTTACAAAGCCCCTTTTAACTTCCTGGCTTCTCACAGCAGTGATTTTCATAGGTCTGCCATTCTCCCCTCCTCCCTTCCCAGCCCAAAGGCATTTTACATTTAGATGGATCGCTTAGGGTGTAACAATTTCAATTGTTGATGGTTGTCAAAAACCTATAATTGAATAGGCAGTACGAGTCCTATTCAAAATCAGTTCCCTGAATTATTTTGTCAGCTTGTAATCAGCAGTATTACTTGCAGCCAGGGCAGTCCCTGGCTGCGTGTACTTTTGCCATTATTGGAGCTTGAAGTCAAGCACAGGGCTTTGTGCGTCTCTCTCAGGGGTCACATGAGATGGAATGGACAGCAGGTCCTGCCACGCACCGTATGGGAAGGAGTATGTTTGCAGCAGCAGCGGGCCCTGTGAGATGGGAGGGAAGCTTTGACCCAATTTTCAGTTCTGGAAATATGAAATGAGTGGTTTTAAATAATGCCATCCTATCCCCAGCACAATGCCTCTGGACTCCAAAGGGCTAAACCAACTCCCACTGATTAAAGCATTATCCCTTCCTTTAAGTGCTGGGCAGATGGTGCAGCAGGCGTTAGCTTTCTTCTCAGGACCCACAGAGGCACACTTCTTTTGTTGACAGTTTA
>NW_010972992.1:7892526-7893121 GCF_000737465.1 Haliaeetus leucocephalus
GAATGGGGCAATGTGGGAAATCCTCGGAACTGTGGACTCGCACCATCTGATGTGAATGGTGAACCAGGCATGCTGCCTTGCAGCAAGCGCCACAAAACAACAGCCCTCTGGGCTCACCAACTCCCAGCTTCTCTCCCCCTCTCTCTGTCAGTTGAAAAGAGAGCAAATCTTCAGTTCCCCCCTCGCCTGCCTCACCTACCTGCTGTATACTGCTGATGGATAAAAGAGGAACAAATATTCCCCTCACCACCACCTTCCCCACCCTGTTTGCTTTGATTATTAAGGCCTGAAAACTTAATGGCAACAATATTTCCCAACTGATGCTTCAAAATAATAACTTGTCTGGACTAAGGCTGTCCCTAGAATATATTGGTTATGGAACTGGGTGCAGAATGCACTTCCTGCAAGGATTTCGGTAAGGAAAAGAAATCCTGTGCTGTAGGCAGTGCGGTTGCTCTTTGTTAAAAGACTGTAACTAGTTTGCTCAGTTTGGGCCTTTTAAAAATTCAGCTGTTAGTGCAATAGTCTGTCCCACTGAAACACATTTGTGATCCAAATCCTTGTCACTGTCCTTCATATCCATGGGAGAAGTTTG
>NW_010972992.1:7893154-7893358 GCF_000737465.1 Haliaeetus leucocephalus
CAGAAGCAGGGCTTTCCCTGGTTTTGGAATGAAGGATTAAAAGAAACAAATCCCCAAAATCGCCAAACATGGAGTCAACTAAACAATGTGACACAATAATTCCCTTCTTTGGAGGATGGTGTGAAATTTGGACCTGCTCTTGAGACGTACAGCGATGCTGTGGACAAAGAGGCTTGCTTTCTTAGTGGCCTTGTTTCTCTGTAA
>NW_010972992.1:7893380-7893802 GCF_000737465.1 Haliaeetus leucocephalus
TAGATATTGAAGCGTGTAAGGGGAAACAGAAATCTGCCAACAACTGTCAATGTACTTAACAGACCTTGCATGTCAGGCAGGAGTCCTAGCTTTTCCGAAGGCAAGAACCACCATGTTAATTGTCTCCAACTGTAGCTGCTCACCGTTTGACCCTGAGATATGGTGCACAATCTGTGTGCCATAGATTGCTTTGAGTTGAGGAGCAACCGCAGAGGATCCAGGAAAGGTAAAGCCAACCCCAAGACTATCATCAGTAGGCTTGTGTTCATTATAGTCCATAAATCAAAACAGCCGGAGGACCGGTAGCCTAGGAAATTCGTACTGGGCCGTGGAGCTTTCTGCTTCTGGTTTGTAGGTGGTGATTTCAGCCCAGGTGCAGACTAACTACACACACAGTTTTCACAAAAGCTGCTACTACTTAT
>NW_010972992.1:7898147-7899598 GCF_000737465.1 Haliaeetus leucocephalus
TTCAGGTAGCTGACAGTCATCTCCAGGATGTCGGCTTTCTCCAGCTTGGAGTTGGGCTGGTGTCTCTGAAACTCCTTCTCCAGGAGCAGTTTCAGCTGCTCGATGCTGCTGTTAATCCGATCGCGACGCAGTTTCTCTACAATGGGTTTCCTGAGCTGTAACACAAAATGGGAAGAGGACAGTTAGCAGTGAAACTTTCCCCTTCCCATCTCTATAGAACCTGCTGCTAAAGGGGTTCGGCCCTGCTCAGCTCTTTGCCCTCGCGGTGACAGAGACAGCAGATACTTACTCTGTTCTTCTCTTTGGGCGTTAGGATTTCCAGGGAGAGAGCACTGGGTGCCATTATCCCAAGTGCTGGTTTCAGCTCAGAGCTTGCTGGTTAGCGGGTGGAGAAGGGAGCCGGGAGTTCCTCTATTTATACTCAGTGGCTGCATACAAATGTATGGGTCCTAAGCGACTTTGAGTTTCCCACAGTCGATAGCCAATCCATGCATGCCCTGGGACAATAAAGAAAGCATCTATTACAGCATGGCAAATTGACTGTGAATTGCCTGGGGATAATACCCTGCTCCCAAAGGAGCAGGTGGACTGGGGAGTGTGTGACACAATAGGGCTTGGCATTACGGCGCTGGGGTAGGAACGTGGGAAAGCGTTTGCCGTCATTATAATCAAACTTCTGCCTGATGTTGGGAATGTCAACATCTCAATGTGCTGCCTTTTCCCAGGCTGTGGTGAAATTAAGCACAGAAGACTGATCCCAGGAAGAGATAATGCTCTGTGCCCATGACCAAGAGAGGTTGAAAAGGAAAAGATGTAGAATTAGAGGGGCTAAACCCTTTCATTGACGTTAAACCATGCTTAGATGAATACAGTACCAGATAATTTTCGGACAACTAGAGACTAAAATCGAGGGAAGAACCCTTAAAACAATCTGTGCTAAGCAGTTACCTTGAAATATTTTTCTCTCCATTGTTTAAATACTCAAAGTCCCTCTATAAGTTATATTCAGAGCTCTTCCTTGCTTTTGTTTGGGTAATCTGGGCTTTCCTATGGCAGCCCGTGACATGTAATGATTATGATGCCTTTCCCGAACATGTCCTATTTAATTTCATGCCACTTTGTAAATGCCTCACTGTTCCCTTGGTCCTGAGTCTCCATGTAAAGCACCTAAATATATCTTCCCTTTACAGACAACTGCGATGCAGTGAAAAGTCAATTCTTGTCTATTACTTTGCTTGTGTTATCCCACTTGCAGAATGTAAATGCAGGTGCTAGGGTATCCTGTGGCTCTGTTCAATCTTGGGCTTTCTCAGTATATGTGCCACGTGTATTGCAATGAACACAGGTAATGAAGTGGAAAGGACCAGATAGGATCCAGGATTAAAGCTGCCTTTTTGAGATTTTTTTTCAGGCTGTTCTAGGTTGCCTACTCCAGGTCTATTGCCCACCCC
>NW_010972993.1:0-749 GCF_000737465.1 Haliaeetus leucocephalus
AAATGGGCATTTTTGAGGGCTTGAACACCCCCAAAACGTCTTTTTTTGAGCCAAAAGAGGTGGGTTTAATCCACCCTGAAGAACCTGGAAAATCCCAGAACAGCCAAAAAGCCCCAAAATTGGGGTGCTTAAAACCCAAAAAGGATTTTTTTTGTCATAAACTGTACAGAAATGGGGAGTTTGGTGCTTTAATCCCCCAAAAGTGCTAATTTTACCCCAAAAAAGGGTTTTTAAGACCCCCCAAACCACCTGAAGAACCTCTAAACTCCAAAAAAAACCCCCAAACTACCCCAAAAAGGCGCTTTTTTGGTTTAAAAAAACCCAAATTGTTTTTTTGGGCTTTAAACCCCAAAATAGTGGGGTTTTGAGGCTTTGACCCACCAAAATGGCCATTTTTGACCACCAAAAGAATCCTTTTTAGACCTCCAAAAAGGGGATTTAATCCCCCCAAGAACCTCTAAAATAAGAAAACCAGAATAGTTTTTATTTGTATGTTTAAACCCAAAATGGGGGTGTTTAAACCCCCCGAATGGGCTTTTTTTGGTGTTACAACCCCCAAAAGGTCATGTTTAAACCCAAAAAAGGAATTTTTTACCCCCCTGACAACTCAAAGAACCTCTGAAGTGAAACTGAGGTTTTTAAGTCCATTTTTAATTTTAAGTTTCTTTAAATTTTATTTTTTCTGTCCTATCTTTTATTGGAATTCAATCTTTTCTATTTAAACTTTTTATTTCTTTTTTCCTTAAGTT
>NW_010972993.1:1874-3041 GCF_000737465.1 Haliaeetus leucocephalus
GTTGAGCGTGAAGACGCCGATGTGGGGAGGAGGGGGTCGCGAGGCCCCAAGATACGGAGTTATGGAGGAGGGGGACCCCAAAATCGGGGGGGACCCCAAAATTCCGTTGGGTTGCCGAGGTAGGGGAGGGAGAACGTTGCGGTTGATGGTCAAAGTCAAGTTGAGCGTGAAGACGCCGATGTGTGGAGGAGGGGGTCGCGAGGCCCCAAGATATGGAGTTATGGAGGAGGGGGACCCCAAAATTGGGGGGGACCCCAAAATTGGTCGAGGAACCCCAAAATTCGGTTGGGTTGCTGAGGTAGAGGAAGTAGAACATCACGGTTGATGGTCAAACTCAAGTTGAGCGTGAAGACGCCGATGTGTGGAGGAGGGGGTCGCGAGGCCCCAAGATATGGAGTCATGGAGGAGGGGAACCCCAAAATTGGGGGGGACCCCAAAATCGGGGGGGACCCCAAAATTCATCAGGGAACACCAAAATTCTGTTGGGTTGCCGAGGTAGAGGAGGTAGAATGTCACGGTTGATGGTCAAAGTCAAGGCAAGTTGAGCGTGAAGACGCCGATGTGTGGAGGAGGGGGTCGCGAGGCCCCAAGATATGGAGTCATGGAGGAGGGGAACCCCAAAATTGGGGGGGACCCCAAAATCGGGGGGGACCCCAAAATTCGTCGGGGAATGCCAAAATTCCGTTGGGTTGCCGAGGTAGAGGAGGTAGAATGTCATGGTTGATGGTCAAAGTCAAGTTGAGCGTGAAGATGCCGATGTGGGGAGGAGGGGGTCGCGAGGCCCCAAGATAGGGAGTTATGGGGGGGGGACCCCAAAATTGGGGGCGGACCCCAAAATTGAGGGGGAACCCCAAAATTCAGTTGGGTTGCTGCAGTAGAGGAGGTAGAACGTTGAGGTTGATGGTCAAACTCAAGTCAAGTTGAGCGTGAAGATGCCGATGTGGGGAGGACCTGAGATAGGGAGTTATGGAGGAGGGGGACCCCAAAATTGGGGGGGACCCCAAAATTGGTCGAGGAACCCCAAAATTCGGTTGGGTTGCTGAGGTAGAGGAAGTAGAACATCACGGTTGATGGTCAAACTCAAGTTGAGTGTGAAGATGCCGATGTGGGGAGGAGGGGGTCGCGAGGCCCCAAGATACGGAGTTATGGAGGAGGGGGACCCCAAAA
>NW_010972994.1:0-550 GCF_000737465.1 Haliaeetus leucocephalus
ATCTTGTCACCTACTCCCTATCTTGCCACCCTCCCTCCATCTTGTCACCCCATGTGCCCCACGGTGCTGTCAATGCCACCCCATCACCACCTATAGGTGACACACCCTACAGTGGGGGACAGAAAGATCCCCCCCACCCCCCAATGTCACCCTAATGTCACCCTTCTGTCACCTCGTGCTGCAGCTTCTGGTGCATGACAGCCAAGTGCTCCTCCATGCTGGGTGGGGGGGTGCGGGGGGGCCCGGCAGGGGCCAGGAAGGGGGACGGGGGCCGCAGGAGGAGGAGGACGGCAGTGGCAGGGCCATCGTGGACGGCGATGTCATCTTCCCGATGACCGTCCACCGTGGTGATGTCACCTTCCATCCCCTCCGGTGGGGACAAGGCTCGAAGGCGGGGGCTGCCGGGGAGCCGGGCCGGGGGGGGCCATGACAGTGCCGGGGGGGGCAGGAGGGGCAGCGCCGAAACGTGGCCTCGGGTGGGCTCCAGGTCCTGGGGGGGGCGGTGTGGGGTGTGAGGGTGCCCAAGGGGGGGACATGGAGATGCCCCATG
>NW_010972994.1:800-1241 GCF_000737465.1 Haliaeetus leucocephalus
AGCAGGATCCCATTCTGTTCGATTTGCATAGCCACGCCCCTTCAGCACAGTCGGCGCCCCCTCACCTCTACTTAGCGATGTCTATTTGCATAGTCACGCCCACCCGAAAACAGGAGGGCCCGCCCCACCTCACTTCTCCGCTATGTCTCTTTGCATAGCCACGCCCCCAAAGCAGCAGGCCACGCCCCGCCTCGCTTATACCCCGTTATGTCTATTTGCATAGCCCCGCCCCAAGCAAGCACCCCGCCCCACCTCACCTCTACTCCGCGGCTCCTCTTTGCATAGCCACGCCCCCGATCCACCCGACCCCGCTATGCCTAATAGCATAACCACGCCCTCAAACAGCAGGCCACGCCCCCAGCCCCGCTTCTCCTCCGCTACGGCCATCGGCGTAGTCACGCCCCCGCCGCTCCCCTCTATTTGCATAGCTCCGCCCCCTTC
>NW_010972994.1:2463-2663 GCF_000737465.1 Haliaeetus leucocephalus
CCCATAGGGGCTGTGGGGCAGGAACTGGCACCCAGTGGGGCTGTGGGGACAGGCACCCATAGGGGCTATGGGGCAGGAACTGGCACCCAGGGGGGCTGTGGGGCAGGGACAGGCACCCCACATCCCTACACCCAGCAGGCGCTGAGCCCCCCACGGCCCTGCCGTGGGGAGATCTGCCGTGGGGCTCATCGGCCGGGGCG
>NW_010972994.1:3438-4719 GCF_000737465.1 Haliaeetus leucocephalus
CCTTGTCACCCCCCCGAAACTCACCTGGTCGGTTGGAGAAGAAACCCTCGAAGATGACGAAGTTGTTCACCTGGGGGGTTTAGGGAGGAAGGTTGGGGGTGAGGGGTTGCTCTGTCTGCCCCCCCCAGGGCAAATCCAGGGGATGATTTGCCACCCCCCAGGGTAATTCCTGAGGCTCTATCTCCCCATGGGGCAAATCCTTGGGGCAATTTGCCCCGCCCCCAGGACAGTTCTTAAAGCTCTAGCCCCCCTTGGAGCAAATCTGGGGGGTGATTTCCCACCCCCCCCAGCAGTTCCTGAGACTCTGCCCCCCCCTTGGGGCAAATATTTGGGGTGATTTGTGCCCCCCCGGGGCAATTCCCATGGCTCTACCCCAACCTGGTGAAGCCAAGAGACCATTTACTCCCCTGCCAGGAACAAGAATGGTGACAAATACCCGGGGTGAGGGCACCCCAGGAGGGCGAGGGGCACCCCAAGAGGGTGGGGGGGGCACCCCAGGGACGTCCCCAACGTGCGTGTGTGTGTCCCACCTGTGGGATGGCGTCGGCGAGGCCGTAGTGTTTGCGGAGAAAAGCCAGGAGCTTCTCAGAGGGTCGGTCGACGGCCAAACGCCAGGGTTCCACCCTCTCGCTCTGCAGTGGGGGGGGGTAAGTGAGCCATAGGGTGGTCCCCAATGTCTCTCTGTCCCCCCACCATGTGTGTGTGTGTCCCTTTTGGTCCCCCACCCCCCTCGTCACCTGCAGCATGTGCTGGAAAAGCTCCCGCCCGTAACCATGTCGTTGTAATGACTCATGGATGTAAAAATCCAGGACGCAAAGTGGCTCCGCTTCGTTGTGGGCACCATTACGGTCCTGGGGGGAGGACACAAAATGGCCGTGGGGGGGGACAAAATAGCCACCAGGAGGGACCCAGGCATCCAGGCACCCCCCCCCAGTCCCCCCAACACTCACCAGAAGGAAGAGCTTCTTGTAGCCCACCTTGAGGAAGCCGATGACGGCGCCTTTGGGGGTCCTGGGGGGGGACAGAAAAGATTTGGGGGGTGTCACTGGATGCCTGGGTCCCCTGTAGGGTGGGGAAAGGGAGGGGGGCTTGGGGGGGGACACAGACACACACAACACCCAGACGCTCACCCTCGGCCGTCGGTGTCACGGAGGATGTAGAGGACGTGGCGGTTGGCCTCCATGCGCGTGGCGCTGGTGACGGGGGCCGGGAGGCCCTGGGCCTGGGCGGGAAGAGCTGTTACTCCCCCAGTGCCCCCCTCTTAACCCCCCCAGTGCCCCC
>NW_010972994.1:6485-8157 GCF_000737465.1 Haliaeetus leucocephalus
TGTGCCCACCCCACCCCCCCTCTTTTTTTTTTTTTTTCCTTTCCCCGCTCCAGGTTTGGTTGCTCTTGAGAGACGCCGTCGCCTTTACCACGAGAAAAACAAACAAACAAAACAAAACAAACAAAAAAACAAACAAATACAAAAAAAAACGGGGAAGAAAAAGCTTTCTTCCCCCCTTCCCGCTCCCATCCCGGTGCCGTGGAAGAGCCGCCATCGCAGCCTCCGTCCTTTGGACCGTCCTTGGGAAGCCGTTTCAAACTCGAAGGAAACTGCCACTTAAAAACATATTCTCCCTCTTCTTCCCCCCCCAAAACAAAGGCAAAATCCCTTTTTTTTTTAATCCAAGCAACTTTTTTTTTATTTTTTTTCCATCGTTTAGCTCGACAAAACCACCCCTTTAGGGAAAAAAAACCAACCAACAACCCCCCCAAAAAAACCCATCAAGCTGAAAAAAAAAAAGTTGCTGCATTTTTTTAAAGCCATGACCAAAAACAAAGCAATTCTTTTTTTGCTCTGATAACACGACCAATGCCAAAATCCAAACCTTGAAGCGCTGTCGGCGAGAAAAATAATTGGATAGTAAGTGTTGAATTTTCAACGAGCTGAATTCCCCTCAAAAAAACCCCCAAAATCCTTTATTTGTACCAAAGAGAAAAAATAATGGGAGGAAGAGCCCCAACTGTGTGCTTGAGGAGGACGTAGGCTTTGCTAAAAGGTGGTTAAACCTTAAAATTTGGGGGTATTTTGTTCAAAAAGATGTGGGAGCCGGTGGCGGAGGGTTGATGAGCTCCCACGCAAAAACCAAAAGGGGAAAAAAAAAATCATCAAAATACCCAAAATCGCTTGGTTTTTTGCGGGGGAGACAGAAATTGGGGACCCGAGCGAGCAATCTGTACATAAAGATTGCGGGGCGGCTGTTAGAACTCATCGAATCCGGGTTAATTTTGAAAATTCAATGTTAAAAAGAATGATTTATTTTATATTTTTATTTTTTAGGTGCCATTTTAGGATTGTTTTGCGCAGAGAAATGGGGGGGGGGAGAAGGCTGGGGACGGGGGCGGGGGGTTAAAGGTGGGGGGGTGCAATCTAGCAATAAAGATTGCTAGGCAGGCTTAGCTTTACCCAAAAACCTGCTTTTTTCAAGCAAAAAACCCAGGGTTGGCTTTAAAAAAAAAACAAAAATACCCCCCCAAAAATAAACCCGACTTGGGGAGCTTTGGGGCCAAGATGGCGCGGCCGCTCGCCTTCTCTTTTTCCTTTTTTTTTTTTTTTAAACTCATTTTCCCCCTTTCCCCCCCCCCCCTTTTTTTTATAGATATTTACTTCGTTACAGGTTGGGCCCCCCCGGGGCGGGGGGGGCTTCGAAGCCCCTTTGTCTTTAGGGGGGGGTTCCCAAACCCCTAATCCACGCGGATTTAATCGTTCTGTTTTAATTGGTGTAGGTGTTGCGCGGTGGCGGGGGGGTCGTTATATTTATATTTGTGTGTGTTCCTTTCCCCCCCCCAAAAAAACCCCAACCCCCCCAATTTGCTTTATTTTTTCGGCTTCTAAAATGGCGCCTGGGCCTTGCTGCCGGCCGCGGCTGATGCAACCGGCTCCGGGCAAACCCCTCCCACCGCGCTGCCGGCCAGGGGCCCCCTCATATCTTTCCCCCCCTCTTTATTCCCCCCCC
>NW_010972995.1:0-5592 GCF_000737465.1 Haliaeetus leucocephalus
CATTAACAAAGCACTTATCATTATCAGACACTTCCAGGCAGATCTGGCACCTCATACAATTAAAGCTGTTCACAAATCAGTGCTCCCTAGCGAGCTGTCTGTTCAGCTAAACATAAATTGGCACATTAGCGTGTAATCACTGCATGGTTTTCCTTTTATAACCCTCTTCACACCAGTAACAATGCTCTAAAGCAGCAGATTCTCATTCTGAGGAAACAAAAAAGGAAAAAAATAGGTGCCGGTGCTAAAGAGCTCAGATCTTAGCTAAAACAATACCCTCTGAATTCTGAAACTTCCGTTCATTAAAGTGTATAAAAACTCAGAAAATCATTCCTTTTTAACATGACACACAAGTAGAAAGCAGCTATATTGAAATGAAGTGACAATGTTCAAAATAAGGGCTGGGAATTATTTATGTATCTACAAAGAACTCAAAGCACAGCTTAGCATAAAAACCTCTTACAGTCTAGAGTTGGATGCTGTCCCTTTAGAAAGCAGCCACTGCAGTATTAAAACCAGAGTACAACTTTATGAGAGAGATGTCTTTTTCTTCCACTTTTTATAGCCCCAAGATTTCTTTGTTCTTACTTAATGGTAATAGTCACATCCATCAGTTTATCTGTTACAATTGTGCCAAGGACATGGTGTCGAACTGCAGTGAGCGTCAGTATACTAGGCGAGGACCTGTAAATCCAAGTAACAAAGAGATTAATTCAAGGTTCCCCTCCTACAGAAAATAACCAAATCTTATTTAGCAGAGTTTGTGTTCCCATCCTTAAGTTTGAAGTGCTTTATAAAAGATGACATACAAATTACACAGCAAAGCTGTAGCACTGAGATGATAGCATATTGGAAAGGGAGCATTTTCCAGCTCTGAACCCCAAACCACTGCATGACATTGGCCAAATCAATTCCTTCCTTTGTGCTTCCTGCTTCCTCTCAAGCTAAAGCTGATCTGATTGATTTCATATGTACAACCCCTTTACACACAGCAGAAGACTGAAAAGTTTGTCCTGTTAGACATAGTTCACCAAGATGCCCCAAGTCTAATGGTGCTTTGCTGCCAAAAGAGGGTTTCTGCTTCTATCCACTCACTCACTTTGTGCTGGCTCTCCTGTTGAGCATACCTCTCTTTGAAGTACTTTTAATTCACTAACACAGTAGAAAAAAATCAGATTTTAATGCTGAATTTGCTTTCTGCTATGTTCATGAATTATAACTAGTCTGGGAACAGAAATCCTCTTTTTGGCAGCACAGAGCCATTAAGCGCATTGCCAGACCACGACCTACAAATAACTAATAAAACATGGCTGACTTAGAAACAGCAGCACTGCTTACTTGTGATTAGGGTGAATATTTATTCAGTTTGCAAAAACTGAGGTGAGCAGAATCAAATCACCACAGAGTCATGGCACTCGGGACGTAGAATGGTCATATATGCCTCTTAGTAAACTTACTATCCTATCTTTTGCATTTAAACTCTCACAAGTGAGGAACAGTTTCCACTGAAATATCTCTCCTTTGTTACACAGCAAAAGCAACATTAAACAGACAGAAGGCTGACAAAAATATCCATTTAAAGTAGTAAAAGCATCTTTAAAGCCTATCATTAGTTGACTGGTTTTTTTAAGACTCCAAAGGGCAAGAGAACACATCTGATACGTTTTGCTAAAGCTTCCCTCTATTGGTTAGAGACCGTCATAGCAACACATCCTGAATTGCTGAAAAAAAGCAGCTGCAGCAGAAGGAAGCTTTATGAAAGCATACTGATAGGCATAAGATCAAAACCAGATTTTGCTCTTACGTGTCGTAAGTGTAATACTCATGTTCAAACTGGTGGCAGGAACGTGGGGTCACTTCATATACACCTGTAAACATGTCAAAGAATGATCATGTCAAAGTCAAAGAATGATTCACTGAAAAAATTCAAGCTTACTGTGTTGGCTGAATTCTCAAGATCACACGAGACCTGAGGTATAGAAACAATTACAAAATTTGACTATGTATCTACTGCCTTTCACATAGACACTTGTAAATTAATTCACCTCTGTTCAGTCATAGATCATTACTGGAAGTTGCGCAGTTTCTAATGTACACTGATACAAACCACAAATAGGCATCACTGCAGATAAACATAATTACAAACACAACAAACCAAACAAGCTCAAAGTAACCTGTTGTGGTCCCGCAGCTGATACCCTTTGACTGATTATAGAACCATTGTATTATTGTATTGTGAAGGAGACCACTGGCTGCAAGGATGAAATGTTCAAAGCTGCAAACTGAATCAAAACCAAATACATTTCTTGACTGTTTTGCTAAGAGACCATAACAGAGAATTAGGTCTAAGACATTAAAAAGAGAAAAAAAAAATAATCTAATTTTATAACATTCTTTTTTCCTGTTGTAGATAACCCTGTGGTACTTTTTAACAGTTATCCCTGCAGAATCCTGTATTGAAATGAAACTTTGTTTTGTCAGTCATGTTCTAATGTGACTGACAAATAGAACCCATATGAACAAGATTATTTTAACATGTTCTTCATTCATCAAAGATCAAAGCCCTTCACCAAGTCCAAAACAAAAAAATTATTTTACTTCAGATAATTCTAAAAATTTAGGACAGAGCATTTATATACAGATGTAAATAAAACAATGCCTTTCAGCAACCACAACAGATTTTTTTTTTTATTCCCAGCAGTATTAGTGGATTTTCATTTTTTTCATTTTTTAAACTAAGATTTTAGCGCTGTTACCTGGCTTTGAAAGACAGAATCTATTCACTCCTTTGGACAGGTTATAAACACCAACGTTCTCTGGTCCATTTCCATCTTGATAAAATTCCTGTGAAGCCACAACACAATTCACTATTAGTAACTACCAAACAACAAAATGAAAACAGTATTTTCCTTAAAGATACATTAATGCTTCTCTTTTATAGCAGCTAACAACACAAGACCATTTTACCAAATCTAAGAGACAAATCTCAAAGCACTCTAAACATCGATGTTGCTGTGCTATAGGACTCCCTAGAGACATGAGAAAGCCTTGATTCCAAGCATAATCCAACCTACCTACACAAGGTCATCAAAAAAAGACAAGAACATTTGTTACCTACATACCAGTGTAATTGCATGAGAAAGAGAACACCTCAGCATATATCCAGTCTGCCTGAATTCTACTCCTGAAACATCTTCCTCCATGACTTCCAATTCCAAAGACTTATTCTTCCAGCACCAGTCTTCATGTACAATGCTTACTAGAATACACACCACACAAAGCATTTTAGTAATGTGTGACTAAGGGCAGGTTTTGTGGTATAAAAAGCTTGTATCACCCTAACTTTCCTGACAATGAGCTTCAAAGCCAGATACACAACAATGACTGCAGTAACAGACCTGGCTCACAGCACTGCAGTATCACTAGGAATCCAGCATATCTCGTAACAGAAAAGCTATTATAAAAAGGAATAAGGAGGTCTGATCGTCCTGGAAAGTTCTGCAATGTGCACTATCATTGTGATAGTCAAAGAAGCCTAGAGGACATCAGAACCTGACTCCAATTTCACCTGGTAGAAAGATGTTCTGACTCGTGTATAAAAACAGCAATCTGTATATACTCCTTCTACACCTTTCCCTGGAAAACAATTTCTTTTCATAGTAGGCCGAGGCAGGCTGGCCAAAACCGGTATTGCTCTTAGGAGAGGTACTGTGGAAGCAGAAGAACCATACTGTGCCCCTGTTCTTAGGCTTGGGACAAGTCAGTTCGTGATAAAGCCCTTTTTCCTCACACCAGCCATGTAGACCCTAAAACTTAGGGGAGCGGTTACCTGTAAGCTGACAGAAGTGTTAAATATACAACATTAAGAACACTTGATGCACTGTTGTATAGTATTTTTCCAGATTCTCTCAAGTTTCAGAACTAGTTCCATGTTGGGCATACTGTAAACGGTATCCATAATAACAGAAGTATACAGATTCAGTCACAAATTCAGCTACTAAGGTAACACTTCAAGCAGTTTCCCATAACCCTACCTTTGTATTTGCCAGGTAGCACATTTTCAAATGTGAAGGCCACTGAGTCCATGTTTCCAGAGAGCTGCAGGTTGCGTTTTTCACCCTGGCGGCTCACAGACTGTAATGTCACCATCAGATCACCACAAGCATCTATGCAGAAAAGACAGCAGAAAATGAGACTGCATTCTGGCTTGCCAGTTTTGCCTCCAAAACCCCCCACTCCAAGTAAGCTTCATGTGTGCTAACATTAAAATGATTGCTCTCTTCTAGTAGAGAATGTTTCCAATTATAACTCTTATTTCTTTTTTGCATTGTTCCGGAAGTTTGAGACTGTTCATCATATTCTTTTATCTAACAGCAAGTAACAACCAAAGGCCAACATTAAATCCCTGGGTCCATCTTGCTCTTCAGAGACTACAGGACCTAGTAAACACCTGAGAGACAGAACACAAAGTGCAGAGGGATTCAGAGAGGAAAAAGGAAAGGGTAAAAATGACAAAAGCCAAGCTCCAATCATCATCTGCTGAAATCAGTGGGTAATTAAGGAAAAAAGCAGGAGAGAGGAACCTTACACTAAAATAAAGACAAAAGCTTATGAAAGAGAACAGAGATTGCAAGCTTCTGTCAACAGCTTGAGCCTCTATCCTACAGACTTTTACATGCACTGCTTTTTTTTTTTTTTTTTTTAAATGTCTATTTTGCTTCCAATACTTTTCAGATTGAGGTACAGTATCCCTAATGTCAGCCAGGAGCACTTCCTTCCAGAACTTACCCACCTTAGGAGAAAGGCAAACAGGTCAGGTTTCCTTCCTGAGGAAGGAATACTTACTTATTCCTAGCAAGTATTAAAAATAGGTACATAACTTTACTCCAAACTTTATTAAGGTACCTTATCAGGCTGTAAGGTCTCCCGAAAAAAGAGCTACTTTATCTATATGCTGGAAGTTAAATTTAATTACCTGCTGATGGAGCTAACCACAGCAAGTGCCTTGATCTAAACAGTACTCATTCACACATGTAGTGCTAACGTTCTCTGCTCCCATTTCCACTTCACTTTCAAAACTGGCTTACCTAAACAAGAGATCTTCCCTGAGACGGATGCCAAAAACTGAGAGAAGGTCACATCCATTACTGGTCTGTCTGTAACAGTAACAGGGAACATTTTGGGTTTCAAAGCCAATCCTGCTCTGGTCTCAACCTCTGGAATAATTACCTGTAGAGTATATCACATCAAGACATCACCAGCTTTTAGATACCAGTCCAAATATACCCGTCCTGCTGAGTTCAATCCACTTACCAGAAATCAGAAAATGGAAATTTACTGTAAATCAAAACCAGCCTCCCAAATATGCTTTTCAAAATTCTGTATTAAAAATCCTCCAAAGAACTGCAATAAAACTGAGCTAAAAATCCCCCAAACAGCTCAGTTTCAAAAGTCTGAGTGAATTTCACTTCAAGATGTACTGCTGCTTCTACATTAGGCTATTTCATTATCTATGATGATAGTTAGAGGCCTTATAATCATGCACTTCCTTATCTTCCAGCCTGCGCTATCCCCCACAATGCAAAATTCATG
>NW_010972996.1:0-1040 GCF_000737465.1 Haliaeetus leucocephalus
GCTGTCCACACAGCCCACCAATGCCTACTCGATCCCAGATGACTGTACAACCCCTGCCTAAAGAATTAAGGGACATCAACGTTTCACCCATAGGCTCTTATCGCTGTTCCACCTGCCCCTGACTCTACATCCCCGGGCAGAGCAGCTCCAAGCCAAACACACCCGTGCACAAACACACACAACACGGAACACTACCAACAAGGCGATTCAAAGAGAGAGAAAACTCTCAGCAAGAAGAATGACGACCCCCGGACGGGAGGCGCCATCCGGCAAATTGACCTACAGCGCCCAAAACCACAAAGCGAGGAGGCTCTACGACAGCCCCAAAGAAGAAGAGGCAAAAGTAAGGGCCCGTTACAAGATGGTACTGTCAAAACCAAGATGATGGATGTGTAAGAAGCCTGTCATCAAGACCTAGGAACATCAAGGTGCAGGGAAGAAGTCCCAGTCCAAGACAACACATGGCTAGAGAGCAGAGCTGCCAAAGCAGCCCGGAAGAGCGCCGCAAAAGAGAACCGGTGGGAACCTTCTGACACCAATCCATGCTTTACAGCTCCGAGCGCAAGAAAAGCACCCGACTGGCACAGTGCCGATGAGTAAGGGCATTCGAGACCCTAGGGACGGTGCCCGAAGCGCATGCCGCGCTCCCTGAGCGCAAAGACTGATGATGGCATTGAGACCCGAGGAAGATCGAAGGCACAGAAGACAGACTACACAAACTACACACCACCACAGACACAGGCTGGAACTGCCCTGCCCGGCACACGCTGGTCTCGGGCTCAAAAGCAACCCGCTCCCTTCATCTGCCCAAACAGGACTGCTCCTGGACAGCCCTGCCCTCCTACTCTCACTTTAAAACCCCTCCCGGCAATTCCCAGCTGTGTCCCTTCCTCCCAGCCTCTCCCCAGCCCGGGTCCCTCAACTTAACTTTCAGAGGGCCAAGGGTACGAATCCATCCTCTGCAAAAATCACATGGGCTAACTGGGATGATCCGGCAGTCGCCAGGTTCCTCTTCATCATCTGCAGTGAAGACAAAAAAA
>NW_010972996.1:2842-4317 GCF_000737465.1 Haliaeetus leucocephalus
AGGAAGATCGAAGGCACAGAAGACAGACTACACAAACTACACACCACCACAGACACAGGCTGGAACTGCCCTGCCCGGCACACGCTGCTCTCGGGCTCAAAAGCAACCCGCTCCCTTCATCTGCCCAAACAGGACTGCTCCTGCCCTCCTACTCTAACTTTAAAACCCCTCCCTGCAATTCCCAGCTGTGTCCCTCCCTCCCAGCCTCTCCCCAGCCCGGGTCCCTCAACTTAACTTTCAGAGGGCCGAGGGTACGAATCCATCCTCCGCAAAAATCACATGGGCTAACTGGGACGATCCGGCAGTCGCCAGGTTCCTCTTCGTCATCTGCAGTGAAGACAAAAAAAAAAAAACAAAAAAAAAAGGCAACAAAATCAGAAGAGGCAGGAAGTAACCCATCCCCCAAAACTTTCCCAACCCCCCCCCCACTTAATCACACACACCACAGTGTTACACTTACCTGCTCATTCCAGAGTCACACCCTGCAGCCATCATCTCTCATGGTACCTGAGACAGCAAGACACACAAAATTAGCATAGCAGTCGTGAGACTCACCAGGCCCATTCTCCTCCTCCCTAATCCACAGCTCACCTCAAATGCTCATCCAAATCCAAAGGTGGCCCTCACAGCGCCTGCAAAACAAAAGATAAATGCTTAACCAAGCAACCATGTAATATTTGCTATTCAACACCAACTCAGCCCACAACCACCTCACCTTCTCAAACTCCTCATTGGCCTGCGGCATGGCTCCTCTGAGGCTGCGTGCGCCACCTGCAAAAACCAAAGCAGAAGACGCATGCTGAGAGGCCGCCCGAAACCTCAGCCTGCCCGGACCGATTCCCAACTCCCTCTCCTTTACCTTGGCCGCTCAACAAACCCGCTCTGTCATCAAGAGCTTGCCACATCAAAGCATGCATACCGCCTGCAAAAAACAAACGACAAGGGATGCTTCCAACTTTGCCAACAATACAACACCTCCAAAGGAACAGTTCCTTTAACCCAGTAGTCACGACTCACCTTGCCCGAGTCACCTCCGGTACCGATGGCCCGCTTCGCTCCTTGCTTCGCACCTTCAAAATAAAAGAAAAAAAAAGAAACCCTATCAGCTAGTCACAGAGCCACCGGCCGCATCTTCCCTCTGACTCCACTCACAGACCCACCTCCTTACGGCGCTCCGCTCCCCTCCTCCATCGCTCTGCGGCACGCATCTTGTCCCTCCGCATCTGAAAAAAGACATATTGAACGAATCACCGAGATGCAGAGCAAAAGCTTAACAATTCCAGAGGTCTTGATTCCATCTAGGAAGACCATCTGGAGTCCAACTACAGCCTGCCATGAAAAAAAAATGGGCCAAACTTTAAGCCCATCACATGCAAGCCTCAACACCTTAGAGATTCAAGTCCACTTCACCACCCCTCAACAGCCTCTGCCACAAGCCTACAATCATTTCCGTAAAAAGATCTCAACGTTGCTGT
>NW_010972996.1:7075-8613 GCF_000737465.1 Haliaeetus leucocephalus
AAGAACTCCCAGTCCGAGAAAACGGACGGCTAGAGAGCAGAGCTGCCAAAGCAGCCCGGAAGAGCGCCGCAAAAGAGGACCGACCGGAACCCGCCGAGACCGATCCATGCTTTAGAGCTCCGAGCGCAAGAAAAGAAGCACCCGATTGGCACCGGGCCGATGAGTAAGAGCATTCGAGACCCTAGGGACGGCGCCTAAAGTGCATGCCGCGCTCCCCCGGCACAAAGCGCAACGAGGACATTGAGGTCCGAGGAAGGTCTAAGCCACAGAGGACAGACGACACAAACTGCACACCACCACAGACGCAGGCTGGAACCGCCCTGCCCGGCACGCGCTGGTCTCGTGCTGAAAAGCAACTCGCTCCCTTCGCCTGCGCAAAGGCGACTGCTTTGGGGCAGCCCTCTCTCCTGCGCTAACTTTAAAACCCCTCCCGGCAATTCCCAGCTGTGTCCCTTCCTCCCAGCCTCTCCCCAGCCCGGGTCCCTCAACTTAGCTTTCAGAGGGCCGAGGGTCTGAATCCATCCTCCACAAAAACCACATGGGCTAACTGGGATGTTCCTCAAGGGGACACAGTGCTCTTCAACATCTGCAATGAAAAAAACAAACAAAAAAAAACAAATCAGAAAAGGGAGTAAGCATCCCGCTGGCCAACGCCAACTACTTCCCCAACTCCCCCCTCCTCACAAGTGCCACCGCGTTCGCTTCCCCGCTCATTGCAGAGTCGGACCCTGCAGCCGTCATCACTCATGGTACCAAGAGACACCGAGTTAGCATGGCGCTCATGAGAAGTCATCGGCCCCACGCTCCTCCTCACTAATCCACAGCTCACCTCAAACGCTCACCCAATTCAAAGATAGCCCACACAGCGCCTCCAAAACAGAAGGTAAATGCTTAACCGAGCAGCCCCATAATACTTCGCTATTCAACACCGACCCGGCCGACGACCGCCTCACCTTCTCGGACCCCTCACCGGCATGCAGCTTTGCAGGAGACCTTATAGCAGACTTCACAGTACATAAAGGGTGCCTATAAGAAACCTGCAGAGGGACTTTTTACAAGGGTGTACAGCAATAGGACAAGGCGGTAACGACTTCAGTCCTAAGGAGGGGACATTTAGTTTAGGTATTAGGAAGACGTTTCTCACTAGGGGTGGCGAGGCACTGGAACGGGTTGCCCAGAGAACCTGCGGATGCTCCCTCCCTGGAAGCATTCAAGGCCAGGTCAGATGGGGCTTTGAGCAACCTGGTCTCGCGGAAGGTGTCCCTACCCATTGCGGGGGGGTTGGAACCAGAGGATCTTTATGGTGCCTTCCAACCCAAACCACTCTACGATGCTATGACATCCAAATCCAACTGCAAAACTCATCTGAGAAGGGCTGGTGAACCCTCCTCCCTTTCCCCAGCAGTCCCAAAACTTTAGAAACCCCTTTTCCTCTCCTCAACTGTCAGGAAAGGAACCCCACTGCTTCCTGACACCTCCTGCCCTCCATTCGCACCCCTGAACCCCCTTCAGTGGCTACTCCTCAGGAGCCGCTCTTC
>NW_010972997.1:0-2383 GCF_000737465.1 Haliaeetus leucocephalus
CGGGGAGGTGGCAGCTTTAGGGGTCCCAAAGCTGTCAGTGATGTCCCCAAGGGGAGGTGGCATCCCCAAAAAGAAGGTGACCACCCCAAGGGACCCCTGCAAGGTGCCAGCTGCTGTCAAGCGGATGGCGAGTCCCCAGCAGGAGGTGACAATCCCAGTGGGAATGTCCCCAGCCGAAACCAACACCCTCCTCCTCTTCTCCCCCCCCTCACTTCCAGGGGTGCTGTACAACCAGTTCCTGTCGCAGGTGGATTTCGAGGTGCTGCGGGACCACGCGCGGGCACTGGGAGTACTGGTTTTCGAAAACCCCGGGAGACGGTTGATGGTGGTGACCCCCGGCGGGCACCCCGACGTCAAACGCTTCTGGAAAAGACAGAAACACAGCGCTTAACGTTGGCGATCGATCCCGGGGGGGGGACCCCTGTCCCCCATCAGCCTCCCCCCCACCCTGGGCAGGCATGTGAGGGCAGTTGGTTCTTGGGGTCCCCCGATTCCGGGGTGATGGGGCACCCCCCCCCGGTGCCTTCATCCCTGGGTGCCCCCCAAGCACGTGGTTTTGGGGTACCCCCATCCCTCGGGGCTCCGGCACCCCGGTTCCAGACACCCTAATTCCTTAGGACTCAGGCACCCCAATTCCTTGGGGTCTGGGCACCCCGATGCTAAACACCCTAATCCTAGGCACCCCAAATTTGGGGGACCCCAGCACCCTGATCCCAAGTACCCTGATCACTTGGGGTCCAGGCACCTCGATCTCAGCACCCTGATCCCTCGGGACCCCAATCCCATGGGATTCTGGCATCCTAATCTCGAGCACCGCAATCTCTCGGGGTCCAGGCACCCCAATCCCTCAGGACATGGGCACCCTGATCCTAAGAACCCCAATCCCTCAGGACATGGGCACCCTGATCCTAAGAACCCCAATCTTTTAGGGTCCAGGTACCCCAATCCCTGTCACCCCAATTCCTTAGAACCCGGGCACCCTGATCCCAAGAACCCCAATCTTTTGGGGCCCCAGCACCCTGATCCTGAGCACCCTTGGGGTCCAGGCACCCCAATCCCTCAGGGTCTGGGCATCCCAATCCCAGGCAGCCTAATCCCTCGGGACTCGGGCACCCCAGTTTTGGGCACCCTGATCCCTTGGGGCTCCAGCACACTGATCCCGAGCACCCCAATCTCTCAGGGTCTGGGCACCCCGATTCTTGGGACCCCCATCCCTTGGGGTCTGGGCACCCCAATCCCTTAGGATTTGAGCACCCCGACGCTGAGCACCCCAGTCCTTTGGGGTCCTGGCACCCTGATCCCTTGGGATCCTGGCACCCCAGTTCCTTCGGAACCAGGCACCCCAAACCAGGGAGGCATTTCCGAGGGGGGGGGGAGGCGGTGAGGAAAAAAAAGGGATTTCAGGGGAAAAAAAAAGGGTTTGAGGGGAAAAAAAAGCAGATTTGGTGAAAATCAGGGTTCCCTGAGGAGGAAAAAATTCTGTTTTTTCTGGTGTTTGGGTTTGGCTTGGGGTTTTTTTCCCCAAAAGGAAAATGTATTCTGTGGGAAAAAGGTTGTTGGTTTTTTTTTAAAGAGTGGCATTTTGTGAGAATTATTTTTTTATAATAAAAACCGGGTTTTGAGAAAAAAGTTGCTTTTGAGAACAAATTGGGGTTCTCTGAGAGAAAAGCAGGTTCTCGGGAGGGGATAAAGCGGGGATTTATTAAGGGGGGAAAAAAATGGGGTTGTTCTGAGGGGAGGAAAATGCAAATTTATGAGAGGTAGAGGTGGGGGAAGAGTGGATTTTTGAGGGGAAAAAAACAAGTTTGAGAAAAAATAGTGATGTTTTGTGGAAGGAGAACCCGGAGGGGGTTGGGGGGGGGGGAATACTTAGTTTTTTGGGGGGATAAATGAAGGGAGTTGGGGAAAATAATTATTTTTAAAAGCAAAATGGGTTTTGAAGTGGTGTAAGTGGTGATTTTTGGTTGGTGACAAAAACCAGGTGGGCTTTGGGGGGGGGGGGGAGCGGGATTTGACATTGGGTTTGAGGGAAAAGGGGATTTCCAAGCACGTTGACTGGGGAGGGAGTTTTGGTGATTTAATGAAAAATGGGGCTTAATTAAAGGGGGCGGAGTCTCGGGGGGGCGGGGCGCTGTGGGAGGTGCTGGTTCAGGTTCAGGGGAGTTACTGGGACCGGTATAGGATGGATGCTGGCACTGGTTTGGGGGGGATACTGGGACCGGTATAGAAAGGATGCTGGCACTGGTTTGGGGGGGATACTGGGACCGGTATAGAAAGGATGCTGGCACCGGTTCGGGACCTGACTGGGACCGGTATAGAAAGGATGCTGGCACCGGTTCGGGACCTGACTGGGACCAGTATAGGATGGATGCTGGCACCGGTT
>NW_010972998.1:0-375 GCF_000737465.1 Haliaeetus leucocephalus
TCATGGCACTGCCGGGGAAGCTCACAGCATCATGACATCATTGGGGACGTACGTGGCATCGTTGGGGGAAGATTGCACCATCATGACGTCATTGGGGACATTCGTGGCACTGTTGGGGGGAGATCGCAGCATCGTGACATCATGGGGGACGTTCATGGCACTGTCAGGGGGAGATCGCAGCATTGTGACATCATTGGGGACGTTCATGGCATTGCTGGGGGAAGCTCGCAGCGTCGTGACATCATTGGGGACATTTATGGCACTGTCGGGGACGCTCGCAGCATCATGACATCATTGGGGACATTTATGGCATCGTTGGGGGACATTCATGGCACTGTCGGGGAGATCGCAGCATCGTGACGTCATTGGGGACAT
>NW_010972998.1:385-1493 GCF_000737465.1 Haliaeetus leucocephalus
GGGGAAGCTCGCAGCGTCGTGACATCATTGGGGACATTTATGGCACTGTTGGGGGGAGATCACAGCATCGTGACATCATTGGGGACATTTGTGGCATCACTGGGGGACGTTCATGGCACTGTCGGGGAAGCTCGCAGCATCGTGACATCATGGGGGACGTTCGTGGCATCGTTGGGGGAAGATCGCGGCATCGTGATGTCATTGGGGACGTTCGTGGCATCGTTGGGGGACATGCATGGCACTGTCGGGGGGAGATCACAGCATCATGACATCACTGGGGACATTCGTGGCATCGTTGGGGGAAGATTGCACCATCGTGACGTCATTGGGGACATTCGTGGCACTGTTGGGGGGAGATCACAGCATCATGACATCATTGGGGACATTTGTGGCATCATTGGGGAACATTCATGGCACTGTAGGGGGGAGATCGCAGCATCATGACATCATTGGGGAGGTTCATGGCATCATTGGGGGACATGCATGGCACTGTTGGGGGAAGCTCGCAGCATCATGACGTCATTGGGGACATTCGTGGCACTGTTGGGGGACATTCATGGCACTGTCAGGGGAAGCTCGCAGCATCGTGACATCATGGGGGACGTTCGTGGCATCGTTGGGTGAAGATCGTAGCATCGTGACGTCATTGGGGACATTCGTGGCATCGTTGGGGGACATTCATGGCACTGTCGGGGGGAGATCACAGCATCATGACATCACTGGGGACGTACGTGGCATCGTTGGGGGAAGATTGCACCATCGTGACGTCATTGGGGACATTCGTGGCACTGTTGGGGGACATTCATGGCACTGTCGGGGAAGCTTGCAGCGTTGTGACATCATTTGGGACATTCGTGGCATCGTTGGGGGACGTTCATGGCACTGTCAGGGAAGCTCACAGCATCATGACATCATTGGGGACGTTCATGGCATTGCTGGGGGGAGATTGCACCATCGTGACATCGTTGGGGATGTTCATGGCATCGTTGGGGGAAGCTCACAGCATCATGACATCATTGGGGACATTTATGGCACTGTTGGGGGACATTCATGGCACTGTCGGGGAAGCTTGCAGCGTTGTGACATCATTTGGGACATTCGTGGCATC
>NW_010972998.1:2219-2513 GCF_000737465.1 Haliaeetus leucocephalus
CCCCTGGTGTCCCTGTTCCCACGGTGTCACCATCCCTGCAGTGTCCTTGTCCCCATGTTGTCCCCATCCCCACGGTGTCCCTGTCCCCGTGGTGTCCCCATCCTTGTCCCCATCCCCACGGTGTCCCCATCCATGCAGTGACCCTGTCCCTGTGGTGTCCTTGTCCCCATGATGTCCCCATCCCTGTGGTGTCCCCATCCTTGTCCCCGTGGTGTCCCCATCCCCTTCGGTGTCCCCATCCACACGGTGTCCCCATCCCCTTTGGTGTCCCCATCCCCTTCAGTGTCCCCATCC
>NW_010972998.1:4035-4730 GCF_000737465.1 Haliaeetus leucocephalus
CACGGTGATGTCCCGGTGACCGGCCTCGCGTTGGCCTGGCAACGTCCCGGTGATGCCCGACGTTGCCGCGGTGATGCCCCGGTGATGCCCTGATGTTGCCATGGCAACCGCCCCAGCATCGTCATGGTGATGCCCTGACGTTGCCATGGCAACCATCCCGGCATCCTCACGGTGATGCCCCGGCGTTGCCACGGTGATGCCTCATCGGGTCCCACCCTCAAAGATCTCTCCTCTGATTGGCCGATGCCTTTAAGGGCTCTGATTGGCTGGGGGCTGATGGATCCCAGGGTGCTCGTGGGCTCTGATTGGCTGCCAGCCTGGAGGGCTCCCATTGGCCGGGGCTGACAGATCCCATGCTAATCGTGAGCTCGGATTGGCCGTCTACCTTACAGGTTCCCATTGGCTGGGGCCGACAGTGGCCATGCCGTTCGTGCACTCTGATTGGCTGCCAACCCAGGGGCTCCCATTGGCCAGGGCTGACAGATCCCACACCCTTCGTGTGCTCTGATTGGCCGCCAGCCATGGGGCTCCCATTGGCCGGGGCTGACAGATCCCCCACCGTTCGTGGCCTCTGATTGGCTGTCATCCACCTAATAGACTCCCATTGGCCGGGGCTGACAGATCCCCCACCGTTCGTGGCCTCTGATTGGCCATCTCCCCAATAGTCTCCCATTGGCCGGGGCTGACAGATCCCC
>NW_010972999.1:0-236 GCF_000737465.1 Haliaeetus leucocephalus
CCACAGCACCCCCCCGGGGGGAGGACCCACGACCCCCCTGGGTGCCCCCGGCTGGGGAGGGTCCTCGGGGCTGGGACAGCGGCTGGAAGCGCTGGCGGCTCCCAGTGTGTCCCCCCCCAGCGCCGCCAGTGTTGTCGTGTCGTCCCCCCCAGCACCGCGGTGGCAGGGGGCCTGTGTGGGGCCTCTGGGGTGAAGCTAGGCTGGAACTGTCCCCATCCCCATCCCTGTCCCCATCC
>NW_010972999.1:10266-11079 GCF_000737465.1 Haliaeetus leucocephalus
GGGGGGGCGATGTGGGGGCTGTCCCTCACACCCCCCCGCCGTGCCCCCCCCAGTTCACGAGGATGCTGAACCGGGAGCTGACCCACCTCTCCGAGATGAGCCGCTCCGGCAACCAGGTCTCCGAGTACATCTCCAGCACCTTCCTCGGTGAGCCCCCCCGGGACCCCTGCCGGACCCCCAGGACCCCCAGGGGCCTCCGCCACCCCCCCAGGGACCTCCTGGGACTCCCAGGACCCCCACCAGCCCACCAGGGACCCCCAGGACCCCAGGGACCCTCGCCAGCCCCCCAGGGACCCCAGAACCCCCCCAGGACCCCCAGGGACCCCCATAGCCAGGAGCCCGAGATGACGACCCCCCCGACAGCCTGCAGGGCCCTGGCACACACAGCCCTGTGCACGCTCGTGCACGCTTCCTCGTGCATGCATCCCTTAAACATGCAGCCGGTGCACGTCCTGCTCACGCGTGCTCCCTTGCACGAGCATCCCTTGCACACGCATCCCATGCACCTGTATCCTTTGCTTGCACAAGCATCCCTTGTACGAGCATCCCTTGCACACCCCTTAAACATCCATCTGTTCAGGTGTGTCCCTTACATGTGCATCCCATGCTCCCTTGCACACGTATCCTTTGCACACACACATCCCACGCACGTGTATCCTTTGCACGCATCCCTTGCACATACATCTTTTGCACACTCATCCCACGCGTGTGCTTCCTTTGCACGCATCCCTTACACGTGCATCATCCCCTGCACACGCACATCCCTTACACACACCCATGCATGCATATCCCTTGCACGCATCCCTTGCACAC
>NW_010973000.1:0-265 GCF_000737465.1 Haliaeetus leucocephalus
CCCTCTGTGATACTGGGGGGTGGCCCCAAGACCTCCCTCCAATCTTCCAGTGTCCTGGGAACAGCCTTGAGACCTTCCCTGGCTTTGGGGACACCAGGGATGTCCCCATCTCTGCCCCCCACCTTGGGGACATCTCTGAGACCCCCCCCTGATGCCAGGGCCATCCCCAAGCCCCCCCCCCATGACCCCACGGATGTCCCCAAGCCCTGTCCCACCTTGGGGACATCCCCAAGGCTCCTTCTCTGACCCCAGCGATGTCCCCAAG
>NW_010973000.1:410-1735 GCF_000737465.1 Haliaeetus leucocephalus
ATCCCCAAGATGCCCCAAGTGACTCCAGGGACGTCTCCAAGCACCCTCTCCCCACCCGCAGGGCCATCCCCTGTCCTCCCTGAGCACAACCAGGGTCCCCCATCTGCTCCCCCCACTCCTGGTGGTCCCATATGTGTGTGTGTCCCCCCTCGCAATCCGTCACCTCGCAGGAACCGCCGGGTGCCGGAGAACGTGCTGGCGGTGGCCTTGGTGGCCTTGGTGGCCTTCCTGGGCTACGGGCTGCTGCTGCGGGGGCTTTTCCGCGACCTCGGCCTCTTCCAGTTCTGCCTCGTCATTGCT
Source organism: Haliaeetus leucocephalus (assembly GCF_000737465.1). Lineage (NCBI taxonomy): Eukaryota > Metazoa > Chordata > Aves > Accipitriformes > Accipitridae > Haliaeetus > Haliaeetus leucocephalus. Next base: position 711 of record NW_010973000.1, read on the forward strand.
GGCTGCCAGTACTCCCTGCTCAAGGTGGGGGGGGGCAAAGGTGTCCTTGGGGTGCTAAAGGGGTTCCCAAGCTGTCCCCGCCATCCCCACCACATCCTCTCTCCTCTTCCAGAGCGTGCAGCCAGACGCCGCCTCCCCCATGCACGTGAGTGATCGGAGGGGGGGGGTTCTATAGGTGCCATGTGGGTCTAGGGGGGCTCTATCGCTTTGGGGGTGGCCCTACATCTGCTGTGCAGCCCAGGGGGTGCGCTTATATGTGCTGTGTTGTTTTTTGGGGAGTATTTACATGTGTTATGAGGTCTTGAGGGGGGTGTGCTGATATGGGCTGGGTAATTTTAGGCGTTCACTGTATGTGGTGTGTGGTCTTGGGGGGGCCCTATATGTGTTACATGAATTTAGGTGTGTCCTTAGAGCTGTTGTATAGCCTGGGGGGCACCCTACACACATTATATGATATTCTGGGGGGAGCGCTGTGTATGTTATACGGTTTTAAGGGTGTCCTTGCACATGCTGCGTGGTCCTGGGGGCGGGTGTCTACAGGCAATATATGGTTTGGGGGGGTCCATGTGCATGCAGTATGAACGTGGGGGTCTTATTGCACATGGTATGTGGTTCAAGCGGGGTACGTGTATGCGATAGAGGTTATTTAGGGAGGTCTATATCTGTTTTATGGTGCGGGGGGGGCCCTATAAGTATTTTGGGTTCTTATATGCGTTGTACGGTGTTTGAGGGGGGTCGCTATGTGGGCTGTCTTGGGGGCCCTGAAGTGGGGGTTCTTGTGCACATTATATGGCCCATGGGGATCCCGAAACATGCTGTATGGCCCCGGGGGGGGGGGTCCCTTTGCCTGCGTAGGGCAGCACTGGGGGGAGGGGGGTCCATGTGCTCCCCCCCAAATGCTCTCCCCCATCCCTGCAGGGCCACAACCGGCTGATCGCCTACAGCCGCCCCGTCTACTTCTGCCTGGCCTGTGCCCTCATCTGGGGGCTGGATGCTGCCGCCCGTGCCCCCCCCGTCCCCCCCCC
>NW_010973000.1:3051-4051 GCF_000737465.1 Haliaeetus leucocephalus
ACACCAGGGGGGTGTTGAGAATGCTGGGGGGGGGAATTGGGGACACGGGGGGGTGTTGGGGGTGACAGTGGGATGTTGGGGACATCAGGGGTCGTTGGGACCCCTGTGGTGGGGCTGGGCCCCCGTGGGGACACAGGTGGCCCCCTTGGGGCCCCGGGGTGGGGGACACACACACCCCGGGGGTTCCCCGCTGACACCCCCCCGCAGCGGGAGGTCCTGCTCTCGGACCTGGTGGTCTGCCCGGCCGTGGCCGTGCTGACCTTCGCCATCAGCGCCAGCACCGTCTTCATCGCCCTCAAGGTACGTGGAGGGGACAGGCGAGACACCGCAGTGGTGGGGGGACACAGGGTGGTCCCAGCGGCCCTGACCCCCACCCCGTGTGTCTCCCCGTTCCTCCCAGTCGGTGCTGGGCTATGTCCTGCACGGACTAGTAGCCTTACTGGGGCTGGTAGCCCATTACCTCCTGCCCCAGCTTCGCAAGCAGCTGCCCTGGGGCTGCCTGGCCGGGCCAGTGCTGCGGCCCCGTGAGTACAGCCAGTTCGAGGTCCGCGGTAAGTGAGGGACAGCCTTTGGAGGGAGGGACGGATATGGGGGTGTCGTCCCCCCACCCCACTGACCCCCTTCCCTCCCCTTTCCCAGGCGCAGCGCAGCTGATGTGGTTCGAGAAGGCGTTTGCGGGGCTGCAGGCGCTGGAGCGGCTCTGCCTGCACCCCGCCGTGGTGCTGCACGCCCTCACCCACCAGGCGCAGGCCATCAGCGCCCGCCCCGACACCGGCTGCCTGCAGTAGGGCCCCCCCCCTTCTCCCTGGGCCCCCCCCCCCCCTTCTCCCTGGGACCCCCCCCCCCCTTCTCCCTGGGACCTCCTCGGGCACCCCAGTCCCTGGGCAGAACCCCCTGCACTGTCCACCCTGGGGTCCCTGCTGCGGCTCAGCCTGTTTTGGGGGTCCCCAGTGCACCCCCAGACCCCCCAACACACCTCTGGGGACCCCACAGGACCCCC
>NW_010973001.1:0-1212 GCF_000737465.1 Haliaeetus leucocephalus
GGGGGCAGTTGTGGGGCAGATCTTGTTGTTGGGGGGCAGTTGTGGGGCAGGGAGAGGCCAGATCCCACCTTGGACCCATATCTATGGGGCAGGGAAACAATTTGATCTACCGATCGACCACCAGATTTCGACGGGGGGCAATAATTTGGTGGGCAAACCTTACGGGGAAATTACGGGAGGAAGGAAGCAACGAGATGTCCTTGTGGGGGGGACAGATCCCCTTCCCACCATCCCCGCCCTATATCTATGGGGCAGAAAAACATCCCCATTTTCCTCCTCCTCCTTGACGAGGGGTCCTGATGCAAAATGCGCCCCCTAACCGCCCCCCCCCACCCCGTTTTTCTCGCCGTGCCGACAGTCCACCTCAAGCGTCACTTCATGTTCCGCAACCACCTCTGCCTGGCTTTCGAGCTCCTCTCCTACAACCTCTACGACCTCCTCCGCAACACCAATTTCCGCGGCGTCTCCCTCAACCTCACCCGCAAATTCGCCCAGCAGCTCTGCGCCGCCCTCCTCTTCCTCGCCACCCCCGAGCTCAGCATCATCCACTGCGACCTCAAACCCGAGAACATCCTCCTCTGCAACCCCAAACGCTCCGCCGTCAAAATCGTCGACTTCGGCAGCTCCTGCCAGCTCGGGCAGAGGGTGAGTTTGCCGGCAAGTGGGAGGAGGGGGGTGGAGCTGACGGTGGGCACGCCCACGCCGCTCAGGCTCCGCCTCCTGGGCCGGGAAGACCCGCCCCCGGGGTGCTGAGTCTTCCCCTCGGCAAGTTGGGGGATATGGAGCCTTAAGCCCCGCCCCCAGGCCAGAAGGACACACCCCCTGCCTTGGGTCCACCTCCTGGGCTGGGAAGACCCGCCCCCAGGATGCCAAGTCCCGCCCACAGCAAGTTTAGGCCTATAGAGCATTTAGCCCCGCCCCCTGTAAAGAGTAAGCCCCGCCCCCAAGCCAGAAAGACACACCCCTTTGGCTTGGCTCCGCCCTCTGGGCTGGGAAGACCCGCCCCCGGGGTGCTGAGTCTTCCCCTCGGCAAGTTGGGGGATATGGAGCCTTAAGCCCCGCCCCCTGATGGAGTAAGCCCCGCCCCCAGGCCAGAAGGACACACCCCTTTGGCTTGGCTCCGCCTCCTGGGCTGGGAAGACCCGCCCACCCAATGCTGAGTCCTGTCATTGGCAAGTTTAGGGCTATGAGGCATTTAGCCCTGCCCCCTGA
>NW_010973001.1:1222-1759 GCF_000737465.1 Haliaeetus leucocephalus
GTAAGCCCCGCCCCCAAGCCAGAAAGACACACCCCTTTGGCTTGGCTCCGCCTTCTGGGCTGGGAAGACCCGCCCACCCAATGCTGAGTCCTGTCATTGGCAAGTTTAGGGCTATGGAGCATTTAGCCCTGCCCCCTGATGGAATAAGCCCCGCCCCCAGGCCAGAAGGACACACCCCTCTGGCTTGGCTCCGCCTCCTGGGGTGGGAAGACCCGCCCCCAGGATGCCAAGTCCCGCCCACAGCAAGTTTAGGCCTATAGAGCATTTAGCCCCGCCCCCAGGCCAGAAGGACACACCCCTCTGGCTTGGCTCCGCCCTCTGGGCTGGGAAGACACGCCCATGGGGTGCTGAGTCCCATCATTGGCAAGTTTAGGGCTATGAGGCATTTAGCCCCGCCCCCTGATGGAATAAGCCCCGCCCCCAGGCCAGAAGGACACACCCCCTGGCTTGGCTCTGCCTTCTCGGCTGGGAGGACCCGCCCCTGGGGTGCTGAGTCCCGCCCCCAACAATTTTAGGACTATGGAGCATTAAGCCCCG
>NW_010973001.1:1911-2230 GCF_000737465.1 Haliaeetus leucocephalus
GCCTTGGCTGCGCCTCCTCGGCCGGGAAGACCCGCCCCCTCCCCTATTTGAGACCAGGGTGCTCTAAGCCCCGCCCCTGGGACCTGACCCCACCCCCTGCCTGTAGCTCCACCCCCTCCAGCTCACCCTGCCCCAATGTTCTTCTGGCCTCGGGGGGCGTCCTTAGCCCCGCCCCTAAGGCGTAGCCCCACCCCTAAGATGCAGCCCTCCCCCTTAGGTGTAGCCCCGCCCCTTTGGCAATCCCCCGTCCCTTTTTAAAGGCACACACACGCCTCATCTCCCAAAGGGCCTCTCCCCTCCCTTTTTAGGACTTAGCCCC
>NW_010973001.1:3152-3661 GCF_000737465.1 Haliaeetus leucocephalus
CCTTGGGGACATCCCTGACGGGGTCGGGGTGGCCTTGGGGGCCCCAAAAAAGTCCCTGAGAGGGTCAGGGTGGCCTTGGGGACTCTGGGGACATCCCCAACAGCGTCAAGGTGGCCTTGGGGACATCCCTGACAGGGTCAAGGTGGCCTTGGGGACCCTGCGGACATCCCCAACAGGGCCAGGGTGGCCTTGGGGACCCTGGAGATGTCCCCAACAGGGTCAAGGTGTCCTTGGGGACCTCAGAAATGTCCCCAACAGGGTCAAGGTGGTCTTGGGGACATCCCTGACATGGTCAAGGTGGCCTTGGGGACCCTGGAGATGTCCCCAACAGGGTCAGGGTGGCCTTGGGGACATCTCTGATGGGGTCAAAGGTGGCCTTGGGGACCCTGGGGACATCCCCAACAGTGTCATGGTGGCCTTGGGGACGCCGGAGATGTCCTCAACAGGGCCAAGGTGGCCTTGGGGACACCAAGGATGTCCTGGGCAGGACTGAGGTGGCCTTGGGGACC
>NW_010973001.1:3672-4560 GCF_000737465.1 Haliaeetus leucocephalus
GGTGGGCTCGGGGACATCCTTGGGCGGCGCTGGGGTGGCCTTGGGGACCGTAATGATGTCACGCCAAGGTCAGGGTGACCTTGGGGACATCCTCGGTGTCCCCAAGCCACGTTGACGAAAGACGGCGGTGACACCAAGGCTGCCACATCCCCTTTCCTCTTCTCCCATTCCCTGGGTACTTGAGGGGGGGGGGGTCTTGGGGACATCCCGGCCATTGCTGGTGGGCCGGGGGTGACCTCAGGGACGACGGTGACCTCAAGGGTGACAACAGTGACGTCATGTCGTGTGTGTCCCCCCCACCATGTCCCCTCCCTGTCCCCAGGCCGACCAGATGAACCGGATCGTGGAGGTGCTGGGGCTGCCCCCCCCCCACATGCTGGAACAGGCTCCCAAAGCCCGAAAATACTTCGAGAAGCTTCCGGAAGGGGGGTGGGCCCTCAAGAGAAACAAGGAGAGCAAGAAGGTGAGCGGGACCTTCCCAGTATGGACCAGTAAGGTCTTTGGCACGTCCCGGTGTGGACCAGGAGATCTTCAGGACCTCCCAGCATCCACGCAGTTGGCCCTCGGTCCCTCCCAGGATGTGCCAGTGGCTCTGAATTGTATCCCAGTATGACCCAGTAGCCTTTCAGGGCCTCCCAGTATGGCCCAGTAGCCCTTTAGGACCTCCCAGTATGGACCAGTAGCCCTTCAGCACTTCCCAGTATGGACCAGTAGCCCTTCAGAACCTCCCAGGAGCTACTCAGTTCCTCCTTGGTGCCTCTCAGGATGTGTCAGTGCCTCTGAATTGTATCCCAGTATAACCCGGTAGCTCTTTAGGACCTCCCAGTATAGACCAGTAGCCCTTTAGGACCTCCCAGTATGGCCCAGTAGATCTTCAGAACTTCCCAG
>NW_010973002.1:0-56978 GCF_000737465.1 Haliaeetus leucocephalus
CGTGGTGCTTTGCTGCCAGCTGGGCTTAAACCACAACAATAAAGATCTTTCTTAGGGTAAAATCCTAAAAGGTGGTAGAGATTTAGAGAAGAACAGTATTTCCTGGTGTGACTAGAAAGACCTGGTCCTGTTGGGTTCTGAATACCATAAAGGGACTGAGATGTTGAAAAGAGGAAAGGAAAGGAAAGGAAAGGAAAGGAAAGGAAAGGAAAGGAAAGGAAAGGAAAGGGAAAAGAGAGAAAAGAAAAGGAAAGGGGAAGGAGAGAAAAGAAAAGAAAAGAAAAGAAAAGAAAAGAAAAGAAAAGAAAAGAAAAAAGAAAAGAAAAGAAAAGAAAAGAAAAGAAAAGAAAAGAAAAGAAAAGAAAAGAAAAGAAAAGAAAAGAAAAGAAAAGAAAAGAAGATTTCAGTGGAAGGGACCTACAACGATCACCTAGTCCAATTGCCTGACCACTTCAGGCCTGACCAAAAGTTAAAGCGTGTTGTTAAGGGCGTTGTCCAAATGCCTCTTAAACACTGACAGGCTTGGGGCATTGACCACCTCTCTAGGAAGCCTGTTCCAGTGTTTGACCACCCTCTTGGTAAAGAAATGCTTCCTAATGTCAAGTCTGAACCTCCCCTGGCGCAGCTTTGAACCATTCCCACAAGTTCTATCACTGGATCCCAAGGAGAAGAGATCAGCAGCTCCCTCTCCACTTCCCCTCCTCAGGAAGCTGTAGAGAGCAATGCGGTCGCCCCTCAGCCTCCTTCTCTCCAAACTAGACCAGCCCAGTGTCCTCAGCTGCTCCTCACAGGACCAGTGTCCTTCCAGCCCTTTCACCAGCTTTGCTGCCCTCCTCTGGACACATTCAGGGACCTCCACATCCTTCTTAAATTGTGGGGCCCAGAACTGCACACAGTATTCCAGGTGAGGCCAGCCGCACCAATGCTGTGTACAGCGGGATAATCCCCTCTTTTGACTGGCTGGTTACGCTGTGTCTGATGCCCCCCAGGACGCAGTTTGCCCTCTGGGCTGCCAGGGCGCACTGCTGACTCACATTGAGCCTGCTGTCAACCAGCACCCCCAGATCCCTTTCTGCAGGGCTGCTCTTGCTTTAACTTAATGTCACAACACACATGAAAAATAAATGTTTTGAATAACAGGGTGTCAAGCAGGAGGAAAACAAATGTTTGAAGGTGGCTTTCATAACCTTGCAATAAAAAAATTATTGGCCTACAAAGCTGATTTACACTATCTTTTCCATTAATCTCTGTCTCCGTAAGAATGAAGTAATGCGTGAACCCTTAAATGTAAGAAAGAATTTTTGTCTCTGATTTAGTATATTCAAGAGATTCTTTCACATATTACACCGGTGTGAGTAATAAAAGCTATCAAAGTATGTTAGAAAATGGGTATTTGCTCAGGCCAGAAGTCCAGTTGCTATGAAAGTATCATTAATCTATTTTTTCTGAGCCTACTGTTGCTGGCTGCCATCTTAAGTGAACTAAATTGTGACAGAAGTGTCATAGAGCAATACAAGATGTTCCAGACCAATTCTAAACCCAACTTGGTGCTTTCTCATACAACCACAAGCTTTGGTGATTAGAAATGGAAGGCCTGCTGTGGGAGCCAAGGTGGAAAACTGAACAATTTTAGAAGAGATTTAATGTATCTGATAAGACCTCTGTCAAAACAGTAGAATAAATTGCACTATCACTCAGCTTAAATTTCAGATAAAGACTAAACAAGGTTGAAAGACTTCAAAGAAATACACGCCAGGCCATTTTAGAAGACAAGTTCAAACTTAAGGATCACTTCGTTTTTATGGTCGAACCTTGGGGTAAACGATAATTCAGCACTTACTGGTTGCTGTTAAAGAAAATAAATTGCATTACAGTTACTCTGAATGAGAAGGTTTGTGATAATTAGCCAACACCCAATGTGGTTGAACTTTTCTTATGGTACAATGCATGGATACTATAGGGACTTATAAAATAATAGCTAAAACTACCTATAAACCTATTTTTTCAGCCTGTAAAGTAGTTGAAAAAGCTGCATTTTTTCTCTCTACTTGCACTGTGCTTGGCATAATGGGATCTGCCTCCTAATGAGTATTTTAACTGCAATGATAACACAGGTAAGGGTAGTCCACTTCCAGCCCTGCAGGGACATGTTATTCACATGCATGTGTAAGCCCTCTCTTAGCCCTCTTTTTAGGAGCGGAAACAAAGCAGAGATCCCTTTGAAAACATTAGGCCTCAAGCCTTTTGAACTAAAATCCAAACTGGAAAGCTTCTCTGAGAACACCTTGAACTGGGCATGAATTCAAAGGTTATTGAATGGAGGCTAAAAAAATGTCATGAAGTCCAAAAGATTTAAATATTTCTAGTTGAATTGTACTCAGAAACTAAACACAAAAAAAGAAAGCAAAACCTTGTTATTCATGGAAGAGCAGAATATATCAGTTCAGACTGAGTTTTCTCTGGGGTCAAGTGCAGACTTCAGTCCCCTATAGAAAATGAAGGACAAAAAAGAGTGTTTAATGACTATGAGTAAATGCAAGTAGTTACAAATATTAACAGACCTGTCCTACACTGTACAAATAGTCCTAAACTAGCTTCCACGGAGAATAGATAACTTTTGACTCCTCTCTATACTAGAGCTAGGCTGTAAATTTGAAACTGCTTAAATTAAAAAGTAATACAGTTCCTTCCAGGTGTGAGGGAGACTTCATACAAAAATATGAAAAATTCTCTCACTGTGAGTTCAGTATAAGAAATGTAAACAGTCATTTAATATTAATGCTTGGAATGAGATTCAAATTTAAACTTCATCAGAAAATGACCTAGAAAACAAAATCAAAAATAAAACTTTGATTATAGTGTTTGTGTTTTAAATACAGACATCCATCCTGGTTTACACTGATTGTTTCTCCAGATATTATCAGGTTGGCTATATAATAATACAAACCATCTTCCCTGCCTCTCTAAGAATGTTACAGAATATATTAACTTACATAATTTCTTTTATTGCCAGGCAAGCTCTTAGTATAATTCAAACAAATGACCTTGCTATGCCACCCAGTTGATGTAAAAGCAAAAAAACATGGTTTAATGTAAATAAATGTCTTATTCTTATACCAGCACTAGGAATTAGCCTAAATGCAGCTAGTGTAAAATGTGGTTTATCCTTGCCATCTACTCATGCATTTCACTGTATGTTGATCCAAGTGTAGGAGCAGCTCCACTGATTTCAAAGAGGCTACTCATAACATTTGGCTTGTGCACTCATTTAGGTTAAATCTTAAACTAGAAGACACCTTTAGTAAGGACATTTTGAAACATTAATGAGCTTCTCCATAGCTCTTGTATTCAAGCCCAATCATGTTTTATACTACAGCTTTGTCTCTAGCTGGAGAGGAATTCCTTTCCACACAGATCAGCAACTGAACAGCTTAATTGCATGGTTGTGGTCTCACCTCTCCTCCACTTGAGTTTTTTTACGGTAGGGGTTATCTGAGGATTGCAGTGGACTCACTCACAGATGCTGTGAACAAGCGTAAATGATAAGGATTACAGTCTGATCTTGGTGCCTGAAGTCAAACTGTTGAAAATTGCTGCTCATTTTTTTCAGCATTTGGATATGAAATTAGAAGCTGAAATGATGTATCTGATTACACTCCCCATAACCGGTGTAATCCCTTCTAGATCCAGGATATTTCTGAATTCTGACAATAATGAGCCAAAATATTTGATAAGAGTATGTCATAACTGGATGTTTGGGCCCAATGTAAATACTCTTTTAAGAGACTTCTTTGCTTCGCACTGATATTACAGGTATCATTTGTTGCTTACTGGTGTATTTAAGTCTGTCAGAAGGTGTTAATACTCTCTATGGAATTATCTAAAAAGGGGAAAACAAATTCTTAAAAGAATCTTAGTTGTACATGTTGCATCTGGGAGGAGATCAGATATTTGACATGACTGATAGCAGGTTTTTATATAAATGAGTGATTGAAGGTACAAATGCACCTCAAACTCTGTATGTTTTGCTACAAAGAGATATTTAAAAGACTAAAATTTTAATTTGAAGCCTAAGTGGTTCATCTGTTTTGTATAAAATACATTTTTGCATCCCATCATACAGTCCAGAAGCAAAGCCTTATATCTGACCTTGTGAGCATGGAGTTCAAATGACCAGGAATACGCTAAAATACTGCTGGGAGTGGGTTTGATACAATTAGCTTCAATTCATTGCCTGGCATGCATAAAATGTAAATTTAAGTAGCTACTCACTCCCTTTCTCACAGAGGGGGAGCAAAGACAGACTACATGTGACACCTTTGCTTCCCTGCAGCATTTTGTCTTGGGAGAAAGTGGGGTTGCAGCCGTGGTATCTGAAGCATGACTGGTTTGCAAAGAAAAATATTCTTCCACCTTCTCTTCTGTTAGAAAACGTGTCATCCTCCAGATCACGGGAGGTCCAAGGCCAGGTTGGATGTGGCTTTGAGCAACCTGGGCTAGTGGAAGGTGTCCCTGCCCATGGCAGGGGGGCTGGAACTAGATGATCCTTAAGGTCCCTTCCAACCCAAAACATTCTGTGATTCTATGATTCTATATGTTTGAGTTACTATGCTGTTGTTGTTTTTCCCTCTTCTGACACAAATATGATTAAATGTGTCAAATTATTTAGGACTTTGAAGTGCTGAAGAGAGATTTCAAAAATCAGGAGAGGCTTTTCTTTATTTATGTGGTAATTTTCATAATATGCCATTGAATCTCTGCATTATGATGTTGGAAATAGGTGCTGACTGTGTTGTTTGGGGTAGTCTTTATTCTGTTTACAGCACCTTTCGCAGCAAATTTCCCTTACAACAGGAGCCTGAAGACTGGAGTGATTTTGCAAACTTTTCATTGCTCCCAGAACTGAATACATTCACCCGTGTGAGAAACCGCAGTTTCCACAAAGGGACTGTAGTTGCATAGTTTTTAACTGAAAATATGATGAAGACAATAAAGCCTTGTTAGCTGCATTAATGCATACAAGAACTTTTAACCACCTAGTCTCTGGTCTTGTTTCTGTGCAGAAATAAGTTTCCCCACTGCTTATACGCTGCCTATATCCCATCTCCTGGCCATCCACAAATCATGGATCCAGACACTGGGAAGTTTCTACCAAAGGTTACTGGTGTATCACAAGGAATGGACCAAAGATAAGCTGTTGGTTTTGCTTGATCCGGTAACCTGCTCTCTTCGTAGTTTGGAAATACAGTAAACTACTTGGTAGTATATTAATCTTTCTGGAAATTTTCCTGAAAGAAATAAACTCCCCCAAATCAGTAGATGGAAGTTGCAGCCCTGAGGTTTTTGAGTGAAATATCTGGAAAATTAGTTTATAGTTCTTAGGAGGAAAGAGGGGAATAAAAAAACTTCCACCAAGCATCTGAATTCTGACCAGACTCAGTTGTAGTCAAGTGACCACTAATGCACCTAAAAATACAGCTGGATTTATAATACAGCTTGCTGTAACTCACTGTGTGGGATATGTGAAGGAATGTCCTGTAATAACTGCTGTGATGGGTCCTGGGGCCCTCTGCTCTTTTATCAGGGCATAAGCATTTACGGATGAAGTACATGCCCAGCGCCTTTTTATTTGGTACTTGAAATTACATCAGAAAATGCCCACAGCGTTCTCTGCCAGAAAAATTGCTTGTCGCACCACTCTCCTTGCAAGCCATGATGTTTTTCTTTGGGGTATCTAATATAAATAAAGTAGCTTTGGTTTTAGGTGAAAGCTTAAGCCTTCCCCCCTCCCTTCAGCCCCACAAAAAGCTGCAGTGATGTCCTCGGCCCGGTGAAATGGGGGGAAGGGGGGGCAGCGATGCAGCCCAGGGTGCAAGGGGTTGCTCTGCTGAACCATCAGTGCCGGTGCGGAGGGCGCAGCAGGACCCACATCGTATTAGGGTGACATAAACACACAACTCGGCTGCACTCTGGGAATGCAGGACCAAATCCATCCCCTCAGTTCATGCATCTGAGGGGCCAGCCCTAGGAAAGTGGTTGTTCTCTGCTCCTCATTCGGCGATGAGGAGAACCAGGCTCACCCCAGAAGGTGACCTGGGTGTAGGATGAGTGTGTCCCTAACACACACCTCACAAGCAATCATGCGCATTTATGCGTCTGGGCTGAGAGAGGTTACTCATCATCCTGAAAGGTGGACTGTAGCTCTTGAATACATTGGTCATTGCTTCTGTTTTTAAAAGTTGCAGAATTACAATCATACATAAAACCAGCAGTATTTGTGTAATCAGCAGGCTAAGTAGTCACTCTCCAAGACTAAACTGGCTAATGCAGTTTTACCAGAGTTCTTGTTTTGCAAAGAGTGTTCTTCCAGCAGATGCTCCAGCTGACTGTCTCACTGCAAAGCTATTACACTTTGCCATTGGCAGTGTGGGTACCCTGAAGAGTTTCTGGCTTCCCTTAATTGAACAGAAGAAACTAATTTAAATTTTAAAAAATATAATTAGTTTGACTTCCTCTACCAGGAATTCTGTAATTGATACTATGAATAAATTATGGAATGCAATTGTGAGGATTCTTAATTACAAAGCTTCTTAGCTGCACAGCTTCTGTGCTGATGAGTGATATATGTTTTGTCCTCCAAAACGGAGCATAATCCTTGTCACAGAATATATCTTGCAAGCCGCAAGCTGGAAGTAAGGGACTGAACCAAGCGCACAAATCCTGACTGAATACTTGCTGAGGCAGGTATCGCTCAGCTTATCTGTGCAGAATGCAAATACAAAGCAAAGCAACTGGTCCAGGCTCGTCCAAAAGCCAGAAGGGGTTTTGACTTAGTGATTACAATTAGCTTAAACCCTGTGCAATATGCTTTATTTTTCTATGTGTCTGAATTAATTTTCAGCCGTTGTCATGCTTTCTAGCTGCTGAGTGTGAGTTTCTTTCTCTCCAAACAAATTCTTCGCTAAGAAATAATTCAGCCACTTCTCTCTCCTGTTCATAGATGAGGCACTTCCTCATCTATGAACCAAATTTTTCTTTCAAGTATTTCATTAAGCAAAAATGACATTGCATACTTGCTCCAAACTTATAGAGAAAACTTTAGAATGTAGCTGGATTTAATAGGTATTTAGGGTAAAAATTAAATAAGAAGAAATAAATCTCTTTAATGAAATGTAAGCTTATTTACTAAAGGCGTCTTTGATCTGAATAACAATACAGACCTTTAACCATCTCGTTTAGTTAAAAATCAGTGAAATCTCATGCATTAGCTGCCTCTAGGGAATGTATAATGGTTGTGTTTTCCCATTTCTCACCGAAACGAAGCTACCCTTTCACAGACTTCACTTCCCATGCAGCAGACTTTATTTCTTAATCCCATGTAAAATTACCTCTTTATGTACTTCCTAGACTCAATAGCTAGCATTGACATGATTGAATTAAAGACGCCAGAGGCTATTCAATATCCCTGTGGCAAAGCATCCTACCTCATCTTGTACCCCTATACCTATTATCTCCCCAAAAGCGGGTGGCTGCCCCCAAACCACCCTCCTAGGCAGTGCCAAGAAGGCAATGCTGATCAGGCAGTTCCTCCCACAGGGCTGGCTCCAGCACCGGCCTCTGCTGCTCAGCACAGGCAAAAGTCCTGCCTGGAATGGAGCTATACAGATGAACGCAAGGGCAGAGCTGGAAATCATGCCCTGCCATTGGTTCATAACAGGGATGTAGCTACTGAATGTGAAGTTGAGAAGAAAGGAGTGAATGAGGGAAGGAAGGAAGGAAGGAAGGAAGGAAGGAAGGAAGGAAGGAAGGAAGGAAGGAAAGAAGGAAATATATGTTTTCCAGCCTCAGTCATGTCTCAGTGTTGGTTGTAATTAACATTATTCACTCTTCTGAATGCTCTGGAGTTGGTGATTTTGGCCCTTACTGCAGTTTTTCTTTGCTACAACTGTCAGCAATTTCCTAGCCATCTGTCTGCCCCAAAGTCACCACTGGGCCTCCTGCAGCTTCTGAAGTTTGTTGCCTTCACCATTTCCAAGGCGTGTGAGCCTCAATGCTCCTCTGTTTCTCCAACTTGTCCAGGCGATCCTAGAAATCACCAATAGCCCCAGTGGCTGGGTACTCACTGCTTCTTGCTGCTTTAAAGCCCCAAAGAACACCCAGAGCTAGAAAACCCATCCCACCACTTTGCAGAAGCAAATGTTTTCTCATGGTACATATCTTCAAACAACTATTGTACCAAAAGTTTTTTCTTTGACTTTTTAACTTTAGATTATACACATAAATTGTTTCATTTTAAAAACACAAGGAAGGCTTTTTAATTTATAGAGGTATTGAACTGCACTTGAGTTTGTGTATAAACCAGTCATTAAGATAATTATCACAAGAATAAGCATTACATCGTCAGGAAATCCAGCCTAAGATTAAACTTCAAGGAAAGTGAGCAAGATACAGAAGTACATAGTTGAACGACTTCTGCATTGCCTTGGAGCACACAGGTGAAAAAACGCCTTCAATGCTTTCAGTACGCTAGTTGGGATTCAAGCTCCATGTTGCCCTCATCACAGCAGAGTATTCACTGTGTGGCAGCAAAACCAGGTGGAATTAATATGGAAGCTGCTTTTGTGGCTAGCGGGAACAAGTTGGTTTTGAAAATTAGCTGCAAGAGGTCTTGTTGGTGGAGGATTATCAATATATGTAACTCTTTACTATATAAGAATGCAATAGCACTACTGAGCTAAAGAGTTTCTGGGAAACCCTTTTTTGGCTATAAATCTTAAAATAACAGGACTACTGGAATTACTGGAAGAAACTGGAGGGAACAGAGGGAAGGTGATTGTTTCCAAATGGTCGCTTAGTCTTCATCATGCACTGCTCATGTTGGAACAGCGAATGGATAACTTCCATCAGTTTTTCTCTTTGATAAATTACAGTTATGAGGGAGCTGCTGCATTAGGGTGATTTTTTGCTGTGAGGTCTTGCAAAACAGATGACTAAATCAGACTCGGTCCTCTGGAGGGATCAAAAACCTGGTGAACTCCTTGCCGCTTCATCGTCCCAAATCATGTTAGATTCCAGCATGTTTCAGAAGGGATTCTAATTAATTCATATTATTTCACTGAAGATAGTGTGCAAAATCTTATGAAAACATTTTCACTGCTTGGACATAGGACAGGGATTTTTTTCCTTGGGCTATTTTCTGGCTATGCTTTGGAGGTTAAGCTGTGTTTTTTCTCCATTGCTTGAACATATGATTATGTCAAGCTGCCTTCAATGTAGAAAGAAATCGGTAACTTTCTCTCCTGCAGCTTTTAAAGAATTTAATTGCATTGTTTACAGATTTTTATTAAGCTTTTCCAGAAAATGTTTTATACAGCCACTTTCAAGGAAATATACCAACAAGTTTAGGCAGTGACTAAAATATGGCACATGAGCAAATTTGCCATCTTTCAAGGGTCTCCCACAACTTCGGCTGTATTGTTCACACTGAAATCAGAAAAAGACCTCAGGAATTAATTCACATCCATTTAATCTTCTCGCATTAAGTGTTTGGCTGCTGTTATTTTAATTAAAAAAAAAAAAGGTGAATGGTACACTGTATTCTTCAAATGCCTGTGTCTGGCTGAGAAAGAGGTTTCATAAAACAACAGTAATATATCAAATTCTCTTGTTATCCACACACCCATGACTGTGCTATGCCACTGGTATATGAGAACAGTACAAAATTCAGGTACTATGTGGCCTACCAGTGTGAATTGTGTGACTCTTCTGCTCATCTCCCAAAGACTGGTGGTACTCACTTGCCACTCTTATGTTAGTTGGCAAGGGATAATTGCACATGATTGTGGCAGTTATTTGGGAAAGGTTGGATATAATCGTTATTGGCACTTCATGGTCTTTGTGTTCCAGACTGAGTTATTCAACTGGGACATTAGATGACTGTTGAAAGCTTTTGTCATAGTTGGATATTATCCACCCATCTCTGAAAGCCGTTTTGCAGAGTCTGAGAAGTGCGCAAGCGAGTGGCCTGTAAAGATAAGTGAGGAAACAAAGAAAAGCAAGGCCTATCAGCAGTCCATTAACTCTGATTTTGTGAAAATGCAACTTCCCCGCAGAGTTGCATTAGGAGCAGGCAGATAGACATGCCAGGGTCAAAGGTAGTAGTAACTAGATGTCTCAGACCTCTTGTTG
The DNA here is from genome assembly GCF_000737465.1 of Haliaeetus leucocephalus. NCBI lineage: Eukaryota > Metazoa > Chordata > Aves > Accipitriformes > Accipitridae > Haliaeetus > Haliaeetus leucocephalus. Next base: position 10,189 of record NW_010973002.1, read on the forward strand.
CTTCCCTTTCCCACTCTTCCCCTCCCTCAGAGCACGATGCACAGTGCTGCTGCAAAGGAGATTCCTCTTTACAAAGCCTGTCCTTTCTCAAGAAAAAATGGGTTCGACTTCCCCAAAGGCAGGTAGATGATGGCTCTACCTTTCCCTCAAAGATACTTGCCGGTACAGCACAACATTGTGCAGCGTGGCCCCCAAGACTATAACTAAACCCGTCCTTCTCCACTCCTGCTATTTGCCTTTGCCCATTTTCAGCTAAAAAGATAGTGAGAGACATGTCCCCAAGAATAAGGTTGGCACAAGGGAGCTGTGTCCTGGAGCCCTGCCTGCAGCCTCCCTGCTTCCTGCGCCATTAGTAGGATAAAACAGAAAGGAGTTGATTATAAGAGAATTCCACAGCAAAGCACTTGCAGTGTTTAAATGCAAAGATCTTTCTTGCATAATCATGTTCCTGCTTGCCTAATTAATTAAATAGCGGAGAGCAGTGGCAGTTTTGCATAGTTGTGGTTATTGGTGATAGTGCAAATGAAGCATTGGTAATATTTGTCTGGGGCTAGGAGAGCTTTTCAAAGCAAAAAAGGTAGTTAGTAAATAATTCCGAAGGATGTTAACCGAGTTGCAATTGTATTTGACTCCTTTCACAGCTAGATAAGGCCATGGTTCTCACACAACCTCATTACACATTAGTCTTCTTGTAGCAAAATTGGCTTAATGTACTCCTGCTCCCTTGTCACATCAGCTCTGCCTTCTCTGCTGTTCAAAAGTGACTACTTACTTGTCAGCCAGGCTGGGCACCGGATGGGGGAACAGCATGAGAAAAAAACAGCAAAGTAAAAAAATGTCTATTTTGCTGTCAGCTCCAGAAAAAAATAATTATCTTGCACATCAAGCCACTGATGGAGCAAAGAATGGCAGGCAGTGGAGAAAGGCAGAGGGATATCACAGCCTGGTAACATTCCTGAGGATTTCCACGTCACCACACATTTCACAGCCTCAGAGGTTCTGAACTATATATCAGAACAAGTATTATGTCCTTGGGGCTTTTGATAAGCGTACAGTTAGTATTATATCGCTAGCTTTATACACCCTCCATAACATATATATAAAAGTAAAGGTAACAGACGTGGTATTTGGGGAATGCCATGTTTAATCTGTTTTCTTCATCACTTCCTCCCTTGCCACCCACTTTCAAAAGATGTTTTCAGTTTTTAAGTCCCAAGCAGTGCCATGCACTGTATATATATATGTGGTCTGTGTACATTTTCCGTGGATATGACCGTGCTTTCTGCCAAATCCCATGTGTTCGATGCCTCCATGACCTATGCAGAAATCCTGGACCGTGCTCGAGCGTGAGTGGGAGCTCACTGTTCAACCCAGTCTCTTGCTGCATGTACAGACAGGCAGTGCCGGGGTCTGGCGAGGTCTGGGGTGCCTCCAGGGACATTTGTTGCAGGGGAACGGGATCTTTATCATTCTCGTTGACCCAGACACTTAAATTCTGCCAAAATCTCAGTATAGGCAGAATCTAGGTATTTTGGAGCTTTCCAGGTGTTCTTTCACCGCATTACCTCTCAGTCTTGTTCACTATAAATTCTGTTAAAATGGAAGGACTGAATGGGGCATGGTGGCTGAAAAGAATAGGGGTAAAATTCAGGCCCTGCTCCATGGGGTGCTTATTGGTCATGGCAAATGTGTGCTCTGTGCTAAAGAAGACAAAAGAATAAAGGAGAAAAAAATTGTAAGGGATCATACAGGTATGGCACATGTTACAGTTTGTCTATCCTAGAAAGATTAAGATTTAAATGAAAATATTCCCTTTATTGGGTTTTGAAAGCATTAGCAATATGTTAGTGTCTCCCATAGGGAACCTGAGGACTTCATCATCTTCAAATAACTTTTTTATCTGTTTCAAATAACTTTTTTATCTGTAACATTCCCCATATTAAGATTGGCAGCAAGAATTTGACTTGTCAAAAGTCATGGACAGTCAGAAGCAATTAATGGTTGCAAGTCACTTGATTCTCAGAACCATGCTTTATCTAGCAGACTTTCTCCTTGATGTTCATGAATGTTACAAATAGAGTTTTTCTAATGTTGGGTTTTGCTTGCCTTCTGGAATTGCATTTCTGGTCCTCTTTTATGAGGTGTTTTATTATAGGCTTTCTTTGTGCATTCTCTCCATCACCCAAACTGTATTTGATGTGGCTGCGGATATTGGATGCCCTTGACATCCTACCCAACTGTGGCTACTTCAGAGGATCCTCTTGTCATCAGACAAACTCTTCTAGCCACATAAACTAGATCATAAGGAGCAGGAAAAAAAATGTTTAGACTAGCATGGAAAATGATGCTTGCTCTGATCAGAGTGAGAAATTGCCCTGAAACTATAGGAATTTCCTGTTGCTAAAATATTGTGTAGGTCCTAAAAACTTTGCAGGCAGTTGTTTCTCCTCTGGGCAGCTAGAAGGTCAATGTGCCTTGGGGTAGGATGTAGGATTGCAGTGTTTAAGAGTTCATCTAGTCAGGAAATTATGGCTGTAAAGTTACATAGCCCTGTCACTTATCATTACACAGCTCATTAAATCTCAGCTAATTGCAGCTTCACCCTAGTATCCAGGTCCTAATGTTTCTGTGCCTAATTAGCACACTGAAATCCTAAAATCCAAATTATTTTCCTTATTTTAGTCACTTCTTGTACAGAAAGCAATGGAATGCAGAGGTTAAACTTGTTCAGAAAAGTAAAAATTGCACCCTGATTATTCAATCCTTTAGCTCAGTCTTTTTAAGAGGTAAATGCTTATTCCCAGAAGTGGCTGGAAGTGCAGAGGAAATGATATTTTTAGTGCAAGATACTCCAGTTTGTGCATAAAAGTTGTTTCTTTTTCATTTATTGTTTACTGTATTTCTCTCAATCCTTCTGTTCCTTCCCATGAATAACTCTCTGAAGAATTATCTATAAATTATCTATCACATTTTTGTCATCATATGACTTGCTGGGAACAGTCATGTCTCTTTGACAACCAAAGAAATATTTCATAAGCAAAATCACAAGAAAAAAATTTTGAGTGGTTATTTTCTATAAATAACACACCCTTACTTTTCATTAGAATATTCGAAGTATATTTTCACATCCAAAAAGTTCTGCTGCCAATGTCCAACTGAAAAAGCATGCTGAAATACAGCATATCTTGTACTTGAAAAATAAATAGCATCTAATTCTCACATGCTTTTAACCTAGGTATTTTCTATTATGACAAATTAAAGCAAAAGTTATAACTTAGAATCACTCATAATTTCACAGGAGTTTACCTCAGGAGTGATCCAGGAGCCAGAGTTGTGACAGAGTGCTTTGTTCTCCAGAAAGGGCTTTTGAAGATGGAGATAACATGCGCCAAGCTTAGTATTACCCTTGTTTGAATGACTGACTTTTATTTTGCAGTTAAAGAAATTGATTGCTTTCAGTCATGCATACATGATAATGAGGCAAATATAGCTTTTTTCTTATTCTCCCCAAACTGCCCATTTCAACTGACAGAAGTCTTTTTTTTTTTGTTAAAAAAAAAAGACCTGTGAGTGGTATATGCATTTGCTATGCAAGTTTAAGAATTTTTGTAGCAATGGGAATGATTCTGTTATAACTTGCATTCAGATCATTGAAATAAATATAAACTTCTTGCGTTTTTGCGTGTAACTTCTGCTTTTTTAACATTTTCATTATCATTATTCCACCTGGATATGCAAGATTCAAAATGTCTTTTCAAATGAATGACGTTGGTAAATAAATTCAACTTGCAGTTAAACCTCCTGTTTGAGATATGTTCTCACTACGTGATTTTCTATGAGGAGCTGAAATTGTGAGCAAGCAAGCTAACACATTAGCTATTGCTGCTGTTTTTACTAGGTTTTGCTATACGTGTTAAACTAGATTGATTCTGTTAATTATATTGCACTTACCTATGGGCTGTCTTTTCAGACACTCTGTATTTTTGAAAGTGATAAAGATCAATCCTGAAGGGGGAGAACTCATAAAGTTAAAAAAAAAATTAAATATATCGCAGTTTATCTAAAAATCTACCAAACACAAGAAGATTTCTCTAGGCTGTAATACAGCATACATTTAATTTTTACAAAGCTATGCTTTTATGTGTGGAAAGTGGCAATGCAGTTCTGCAAGATTGCCCATGAATCTTCTGATGATAAATACTGATGTCTGGATAATAATTACTTATTCCAAGAGGATCTCAGCACAGTCGTTCCTATTCAGAAACTCTGGAACCCTGATACTGTCTCACGAGATGTACATTTTCAATGCCAGTGCAAGTTTATAAATACTAACAAATTAGGTCTTGCAGAACTTGAGCAATGTATGGAATCTCTTCATTTTACAGATGAAAAAACCCAAGAGCCTAGAGGTTAACATTGGACAAATTACAGAGAAAAATGTTGTGGAGCTGGAGCTGGTGCTAAAGCTCATGTGGTGACCAAGCGGAGTCATCTCATGCCACTCTCAGTGTCACGTTCTCAGCCTTCGTGGACCCAGAACAAAAGATGGTCTTGTAAAGTGTGATCCCAGATCTCCTGCTTGCTGATGTGAACAGTGCTTGTGTGACTGCTATTTTTAACCGCTAGTCACTTACCATTTGAGACCCATGTATGAAATATTGCTATCTAGCCATCATCAGAACAAATGAGTCTTGTAGGTTACATCTGGAATAAATGAGGCAGTGTTCCAAGCTCCCCGGGAAAGCCTACAAGGGCTTCGTGTGGCTGTTTGGTCGATAGCCGTCTTGGAGTCTTTTCCCCTTCCTCTGTTGATTGATGCTGAGGCGCTCTGCCCCTGCATACCTTCACACAGAAATACAAATGTTCAGCCTGATTTTACAGTTCATCACAGATCAGTTATTAATTTGCATTAATTTATCAAGTGCTGGAGGCCAAAAATCTTCCCTCAGACTCTTTTTGTTGTTGTTGTTGGCTAGTACAAAGGGGACAGGACAGTTGAACGCTCCGGACAGGATATTCTTCATGCAGCCTGTTTTATATACCAAAGCACGCCGATGCTATTACTCTTTTCAAAGCTGATACTGCTTGATCTTGCTGAAATGCCTCTGTTTGTTCCTAACGCTGCAGCTGTTAGACTACGTGGAGAATTTGAAGGTGGTGGCTCTCCCACAAACAGGTTTGTTTAGCCCCTGAAGTCCCACTAGCTGGAGTGGCAGACTGAGGTCAAGCTGGGGTTCCTCTGCTCTTTCAGGCATCGCACTTTGCGTTGTGAAACCCTCTGCAGATGGAAGCGGCACTGCTCAACATGCTGGTCCCCCAGGGCTTGGAAAGCCCTCGGCGAAGCCTGTGCCAGGCTCCCAGGGCTGCGCGTGCCGCTCGGAGCCCCCAACAATTATAACAGAAGCGACAGCTCTGGAGTACAGTAACATTTACTTAAACGATAGACTTTCTTTACTTAAACTTCCCTGGACTTGAATCATGCAGGAATATTTGTTGTCATTATTTCTGAATGAACTTGAAAATGTTAAGGTTATTTCACAGTTACCTTGCTCATTAATTTCCAAAGGACAAAATCCATGAAGTGCAACTGCCTGTGACCGTACACTTTATTCTGAACTCATCCTGCTGCTCAGGAGCATTATTGCGCCGTCTCTGACTCACTGGAAAACAATTAGCGGAAGCGTCTGTTTTCCTAATTAGGTCAGGCACTTTGGTGTCTCATTTCAAATTTTGGATCTAATTTTGCATTTACTTTGGCAATTAGGAACACACTGGTAAAAAATTGTAGAACTTCACTTTGAAAAGGCCAGAATAAATACAGATGTTGTTGCCAGCTTGTGCATTTATTTTTGTTTTAGAAAACTGTGGACATGTAAGATTCAAAATTATATAAATGCATTGATCATTTATTTTCTGTGTAGGACCTCCCTCCACAAAAGACTTAAACATATAAGCTCTTCCTGCCTCTTTGAAAGCAGATGATCACTCAGAAGAAAAGATTTGGAATGAAAAGATCCAAACACATGATGTTGTTTTAAAAACACTACAAAGAGATTTTTTCATCCATGAAAGAAACAGCAGAATTAACAAACCTAGATTGCTATGGTGTTGTTTCCTATGACCCTTGGCAATCATAGCCTCAGCTCCTCTCCATTACTCCTTGCTGCAATATCATTACATTATGTCTGTGTCTCCTAAATCCTCCCACAGTACCGTGGTCTCTCTCCTCTGCCTCCTGAATGACCACAGACTGCAGCCTTGCTCTTCTTAGAGTATTAATTCAGATTTCTTTCTCCTCTGTTTAGACATGGCTTTTCATGAACATTGGGTTGACGTCAGCCAATGGGTTCAAAAGTGGTTGGGTAAGGTGAGGAGAACCAGATGGACACCACAGCTGCAGGAGTCCCAAATCCTTCAGAAATCAGGCTGAAAATCAGACTGCTGCACTCCTCTGCGACTTGCACAAACTGGGTATTATTTGGTATTACTTGTCAAACTGAAACATGATCTATGTATCAATGCCTTCCTCTAAATATAAGCAGAAAATCAGCTCCTTTGATTTGACCACTTCTTTTTTCCTGAAAGGAGACAGAAAAAAGCACTCTGCTTATTTTACCTCTTCCTGTTTTCCCGTGCTGGCCTATCTGTGGTTGTTTAGATAAGGCGCGGTGCGGACGGGTGTTGGGGGCTGGCATTTGAAAAAACAGAATTTTGGTCTGCTCTTCTCTGCTGGCTTACTGTGTGATCTCGAGGCAGTCATTTAGTTTCTCGACCTCAGTCTTCCCTTCGCGTTCAGACTGTGGCTCCTTTGCATGGGGGGCTCCGGCTCCGCAGAGGGGGTGAGCCTCTGTGGGTGAGATGCTGGGACTGCGGGAGGAAGAGGAGGAACAGTGGGGTGAAGATGTTGCCTTCTGGCAACAGCAGACTCTTAGACCAGCTCAGCTGCTCACCAGACCACACTGTTAAGAGTGTTTAAGAGTTTAACTGTTGATTTTAACTTTGGAGTAAATGTAGACTCACTCACAGTCCAGGCAGTGATGGAGGAGGGCTGTTCTGCACAGCTCCTTTTAAAAATTCCCCTTAGCTGGTGTGTGCAGATTTTCAGATAGTAAATTTTTCTGTAGGGAAAGTGAGAATTCAGTTTAACTGAGAGAACTGCCTTCATGTGACCTAAATTACTATGACAGGTTTCAGGTTTTCCACATAAAATGGTCCCCAAATTTCTCCCATGAACTTCACCAGAGAAAACTTTTCCGGATGAAGTGCATCTTAACAACTAGATTTTAACATTGCTTTCAAAATGATAGTGAGCTTTAACACAGAAGAGATGGGCATTTTTTAGCAGTGACTGTTAGGAAAATCAGAGAAGGGAGATTAAAAAAATACAAAAGAAGCTTCCAGATCCAGGACATCGTCTTTTTTCAGCATCCCATTTCTAGTCAAGAGCTCTGAGAGGGGTCAGAGACAGCGATGGGAACAGAGAGCTATGGCAGCTGTGGATATTTTGAAGATGAATTTCCAAAAGTCAAAGGTTATGATTTATCTCTTTGTTACTAAGAGACGTGACTATAAGGCTTCAGCAGAACTTTTGGTGACCCTGAGGTCGCAGTTATGTTTTATCTTCTCTTGCTATTAATGATTTAGCTTCTTTGCAGAGTTATCAGAAATAACTTTCCATTTGAGATGGATAAATATTTTTGTTACAATGTTTGCATTTGTTCGTGACTGCTGAATGCATACCTACTATTTTTGATTTGTCTGACCTGCCTCAATGTCTTTGATGAATTCCCAGTCTGTTGCTTGTCTGAGGATTTAACTGCAAAGAATGGATATTTTAAGCTGAAACTATTCTTGATAGAGCACACCTTTGCAATGTCTCTAGTACAAGAGAAAAATGTGATTCAAACTTGCCATTTTTCTGCTGTACAATTTTACTATGAACTTCAGTGATAAACTTTAAGTTCAAATGCTCAAACACTTGAGTTATGATGTTACCTGTCCCTCCACCTTTAAGAGACTTAGGCTGAAAAAGCACAAACTTATGGCAGTGATGTATGTGAGTTCTTTTATCTAAAGTACACGTAACCTTAGATAGGTGAATATAAATTTGGGGGTGAAATAATTCCTGAGATTGTGTCTTCTTAGGGAAGACCATTTTGCATAAATCAGAGACTGTACTATGACATCCTTTGTCTGTCAAACGGGGTATCATAGGTGTGTGTATACACATACACACACATACACACATATTTATACCCATATTGTAGTTTAGTGCAGCTTTTGGAGTCTGGTATCTGATATGGCTACTCAAAATCTTGACATTTTACCTCTAGTAAACTCTCTGAAATATTGTGCAATACCATGATTGGTTGAAAACTGAAAAAATAGAACTTGGGACCTTACGTAACTTCTACTTTCTTAAAGCAACGTACCTCAGCAAACCCAGTCGTGTAGCATACAACCTGGCAATAAAGACAAGACAACTGCTTTATAATTCTTGTAGAGGACCTATAGAAGTCTTCTCGCATCTCTGTTAACCTTAGAGGGAGCTTGGATGAGCAGTATAGATTAGATATCAAACTTCTGGATTGCTTTTAGGCCTCTGGGAACACAAGTTGAGTTTATGAATCCAAATAAATAGTTACAGATCCACATAAATGTGTGTAGGTGTTCTCCTGCTGTACTTATGCAGCCATTTCTGGAATAGTGCTGTCTGAAGCATCAGATAGTGTTTTCAGCTTGGTAAGGAAAAGAACCAAGGTTAACATTTACAGGGACCTGGGCCTCTGAAAGTGCTGGCTATGCTACCTAGGTCATTTTTACCTAGAATGCTTTTTCTGAAAGTTCTTGAAATTGTGAGTATTTCATAATGTCCATACCTTTCTCCTTCAGTCATGCACAGACCCTTGCAAATCTATTTGCTTCAAAAGCTGAATAAACTTGTTCTTGCAGTGCTGGTAGATGCAATGGAAGCAAACGCTAATTCTGGCGGAACTTCCTTTTCTTTGACTACAAGTTTTATGGGAAAGAAAGAACTTTATCCAGATAATTTTCTTTTTTCTCAGTCTTTTCACCTAATATAGCTCAAACAAGCAAAAAAAGAATTGCAGATAAATTACTGAATTTGGTAATGTCTTCCTTGTTACATGTTCAGAGTTTGACTCCAGGTTTAGCAAATGCTCCTTTAATATGTATTTATGCTCAAAGATATGAGTGAGTGAACAGTACAGTAAAAGGAACTGTCTTTGCCTTGGTAATTGTCTGTTCACAGTCCGCTAAAACTCTAGCTATAAATCCCTAACAGCAGTTTGCTGTTTCTGCTACTTTAAATTAGCCTTAATGAAGTAAATCAAGCCATTGGTGTCTAATTGGGCTTTAATGAACTAAATTCCTCAAGAAAAGATTTATGGAGAGTTTACCTGACCCAAACAATTGCACAAGGGAAACTCCTCCTCTCCTCCCTCCTCCCCTGCAGCAAGGAAAAAACACAGGAAACACGAAACAGCACAAAGCTGAAACAATTGTGTTGCGGTAGCTGAAAGTGTTCCCAAATTAGGCAGGAATCTCCAGCAGTAGAAGGAGGAAATACATGCTCTTCCTTGCAGATGTTTCACTGCTATCCTGACTATTGGCTTGTTTTGGTCAGTGAATAGAAGAGCAGTCAAAATGCAGATGCATTGCAGTCAACTGGCATCAATTTGCTGAAAAAGCCAAGGCTGCGGCTCCAGCGCTTCCCCACGCAGGAAACCACAAAACATTAGAGGTTAAGGTCACTGGGTCATCAGAAAAGGCCCACAGGTTTGTCTGCAATATATCATCCTCTCCTAGAAATAGGCCAAGATATAACAAAGAAAACTGTTTAAAAACGCAGAAGGTGTTGAGATGGAAGAGTAAAACTTTCTCTGCATCAAGCAGAGAGCCTGAAACAACCTCCAGCTGTTACTGTAAGGGTGTAGCTTAGGGTGTTCAGGAAGATTCGACTTGCTTGCGTGCTTTAGCCCATCACCTGCTTTCCTGGGCCATGGCTTAGTGTGGAAGGATGTCTCCTAATTTCCTCTTGCTACCTGCACTTAGCTTCAAAAGGACACTTACCCTGTAGACACATTTCAAAACCCTTTACACCAAAGGTTCTGATTTCTAAATTCTTTGTTTATGCTCCAGGTGGGGCTTTATCTCCTTCAGTATACAGATTACTTTATTGACAATTCTTATCCTCTAAATGTCTATGGCTGCACCATAGGTAAAACCATCCACGCAAATGCAAATCCAAATGAATATAACACGTATTTGCGTGTGTGCTGTTAGCTAGTGATATGAAATGTTGAGCTAATAAATTCTTTAATCAGAGCTTCAAATACAGGCACTGTATTTCCTATCACCTAAAAGTAAATGAAGAATTTGTACTGGCAAGGCTGTCCCTCTATCTGTCTTCTAAATGGTGAATTGTGTATTAACCTAATACAGGTTTTATGGAACATCATAGCCTGCTGTGGATCCCCAAGGATATCTGATGTGCCATTGAGCATTCAGAAATCATGAGCCAGGCTTCAAATATAATTGGATTGCCATAGGATCAGGAGGCTTTCTAAATAACAAAGAAAAAGCCAATATGTAACCTGTGGCTCTTTTAATTTGCTTCTCTGGTTTTGAGCTTCTTGTCTGCAGCAAACTTAACTATGCAAACACAAGGGCTAGAAAGTGTCTCTGTGAGAGAGGGAGCGAGGAAGAGAGGGAAGGAGAGAGATGGGAGTTCATTATCACAGGAGTCTTGAGCTCTGTACTTTCAGAAAAAAACAATATCATCGTATTAGACCCTGCAGCAGTTTCAAGGCAAAATGGGGATTTCCTGGTGCTGCAGCAAAGGGTAACTACTCCTACAGTGGAACAATTTTGAAGACTATGCAAAGAACCATGAGTTTTTCTGCCAAAAGGAAGACGATCAGACCTCTGGTAGCCTTTTTTTTGGTTTTTTCTCTGGTTCAGTGGCTCCAGGCCATAGAGCAAGTTTCTACTGTGAAAGTCTGGAATAAATCTAAATCCCTTTTGCTTCAGATAGCAAAACTCCCCAAACTGCTTAATATTAAATATCTGACATCAGACAGAGTGCAATCTGAACATGTCTTCAACCAAACTTTATTACTATTAAACGTGGAAGGCAGAATATCTTTACTACAAGCATTACTACTTAGAAGCTGACTGGCTGCCAAGCTGCCTCAGATGTGCCTTTCATATGGTTGGCTTTCCTGAAGTCTCAGCTTTCTTATACAGCCTCAAGCTGACATCCGCACCAGCAACTGTGTGCCCTCAATGGCTGGTAATACGGGAAGGTTCATAAGGCTGGCTCAGAGCCCAGCCGTAATACCGAATCTGCCATAACTCAGCTGCCATGAATATGTCCCCCTAAATTCCTCATCTGAAAATGAATGGTGTTTGCATGGCTCAGTACCTGTGTATCTAATCCACATTTATATACTAGGGTCCAAAATACTGATATCATATTTATAAATACTAGTGAATGATCCTAGAGCCTTAGGAGGAGAACAAAGAGAGAGAGAGAAAGAAATTATATCAACTGAAAATAAAGGAAATTCTGGTAAACTGATAACACATTTAATAAGTCTCTGACTGCTTCTGAATAAAATAGCGTTAATGAGAAAATGTTTTATATGCACTGGAATGGTCTAGCTCATCTTCCCATATTGTATTCCTTTAATAATCTGCTTAACACATACAGACCTGCCGAGTTTTCTTGCATGTTAGAGGTCTTGTTGTTTTCGGTAAAAATCATTAAAGTAGCAATTCATTCTTCTGTGTCAAATAACCTCCTATTGCAACAATTACCGATGGAGAAAATGATGGAGAAAAGCTATAATTTCTAGCTGAATTGTATTGTAGTTCCACATTTGCATTACATTGGAATACATCTTACTGCATTTACTATGTAGATAAAGCTACATACACTGTAATAAAAACATTTAGCAGTAACAAACAATAAAATAAATTAATGCTAACAATGAATGTAATCTGAGTGCTTGTTAACATTTCAGAAAGAATATTTTAGAGAAGAATATCACAGTTAAAATGCATAATCCTGGGAATATAGTAATTTTCTGTGTTTTCACGCATAATGTGGTCTATAACACAGATATAATGGTGTCTATGCTGGTAAATACAGCAACTGCAGAAAATTCTCTTAAAGTTATGAGGAATCCAGATCTCTCAACATCTCTTACATATATATAAACATTGCAAGTATTCATTCATCTGGTTGGGATGAGCCTTTTCTGAAAAACCTTTGTGCCTGTCTTGGAATTTTTAGTAGCTCATCTTCATACTCTACACACAAAAAGATCCTTATTTTGGTTTAAATCCCACAAAATTGCTGCTGGCTTCTGATTGATACAAAATGCAAATACTACTTCAGCCTGGAATTTAGAAAGGAGTATTACCCAATGTATTCGGGTTTTGACTATTGATAATACGTTTCCTCTAAAGTGATGTGTGCTTTCAGCATACAGGTACAGTTTTTAATTTACTCCTGCTCCCTGGCCAATGGAGAGCAAAAAGCATCAGCCTCCTTCTCCCTAACTTGATGGAGTCCACCCGTTATAGAGTCCAGGAACATCTGATTCCCACATTTACTGCAGTGTCTTCTGTGGATTTATGGTTCCTCATGCTGCTACCATGAATCTATACCAGGAAATGCTCAGACACACAGTCCAAGGGTTAAGTGTATTTTTTACTATATCAACCACTTTCATAAATGGTGTTTTTGAGGAAACATTAAATCTTACAATGTGCATAAATATTTTAACAAACTTTCCACTCTGCTTTATTTATATGCTGCAACAGTTACATACCATGTTTTGAATGACAGTTCTTCAAACCATTTCTTTTTGTACCGTAAGTGCACTTATGAAAAGACAGGGTACCTTTTTTGCTCACTTAAATGTGCTAAGGGCATCAAGGGGTAATTTTTCAGACACTGTTAGTATTTTGTTGCTTTTGCAGATGCAATTAATTACAAAAATCTTTTCAAACACTGAAATTCTAGTTCAGTTACAGTTATGGAAATGTATGGTGAGACTGCCTTAATGTTTTGGTTTAATTAATGGCTGCATTAAACTATCTGATTTCCTAACTGCGGTCATATGCAATCTTTTGCATCGACATTTAGAGGAGTGTTGATGGAGGCTAATCCCTTTGCACTTCCTTTACAGTCACTGGAAAGAAAGGGGGTCCTTCAGAGGTATGATTTAGAGTGTCTGAAGTTAAGCTCCTGCTCAAAATCACCCCCCAAAACTCCCTATCGTTGACGCACCTTCCCACTGAAGTGAACTTTTGTGAATTCCTCCTTTGTCATTGAAATATGAAATGCATGTACACTATACAGGAAAATGAATAGCCAGATAAAATGCTGCCACTGAAACTTCTCAAAAAGTGTTGCTTTCTGGTTTATTCAGTCTCTGGAGGTTGTTAGGAGTCTATGGAGAACGTTGGAGTCAAACATGCCTTGTTATATCTGGACTTTTAGGTCTTTCTGATGACAATTTGTGTGTAGCACAGTCTCTATAAATGCGCTAGTGATCATCAGCTAGTAATTTGATTCTCAAAAAAGAGCAGGGCTGGGAACCAGTGGCCTGCAGAAGTCCTGGTGAAGAAGGAGAAAGGCAAAGTGGACAGGCAAAGATGGCTTGAAGTCATTTTCACCTTTGAAATTTTAGGCTGCTTCAAAGGTGATAAACATAACAAAGTAATCAAGCAGGAACTGGTGATGTTCCCCAGGGTCCCTACTGGGTCCAATACTGTTCAACATCTTCATTAATGACCTGGATGACAGGGCAGACTGCACCCTCAGCAAGTTTGCTGATGCTACAAAACTGGAAGTAGTGCAAATTGGAAAGAGCTATAGCCAAGAAATCCCTTAGAATTCAAGCTGCTGCAGGTGCCACTAAATGAGAGCTAGGACAGGTGACTGACATCAGTCCAACTTCGCATCTCGGTTTTGTACTCTTTTGTAGCTGTGTGTTGGGATCAATAGTTTAACCCACCGCTGCTCTGTGGTCTTCTTTAAGGTGGTTTTCTGGTAAGTGGCTTCTCAATGACTCTGGAAAACACAGAGCACCTCTGCAGCAAACAAAATGCATTCAATGAAGCCACCTGGCTTTAGAAGCCCTCTGCTTGAAAATGAAGGCAAACCAGGATGGTTAGTATTGGGTCTGTTTGCCAAGAACAGCATCTTCGTGATTTGGGAAAAGGTGGTGTGCAGTCCCAGGATACAGGCAGAGAAAACATTGCTGAGAGTCATTAACCAAGGCAGACCTGGCAGAGGGCAGAAGACAGCCCACAACAGTGGACACAGCCCCACAACTGTGGACACAACCCCACTGTGTCCTGTCCCTGCATTCAGCAAGAAACTTGGATTCTCAAGACATTTCCTCACTAGGACTGTTCTCTTGCTCAAAATTAAAACAAGACCTTGGTCCCCAGTTGAAAAAGTATTTAATAAGGAGATCCACACTAGTTTCTCTAAATTCTTTACTGCATCTCCAGACAAATTATTACAGAATTAACAATGGAAAGACAAGTATCAAAATAATCTGGGTTCTTTACTAGTTTGAGGCATATTCATAAGGTTCCTGTGATATTTTTCTTCTCAAATATCACTTCTTTGTGGCCCTTGTTAAATTTACTGTTAACTGAATTACAGTTCTAACTGTAAGTAGTTTCTTTACCACAGTACAGGTAACTTTTGTGGGTAGCTGGAGAACAGCAGTAGAGGTGCTTAGACATTGGATGTTGGGAACAAGTGCTAATAGCTCACAGTGCTGGATTTTGCCATACTTTGTTTCAGAAACTGGAAACTTACCAGTTCGTGAGAACACTCTAATTTTGGAATAGAGCTATGAAAGCTGAGAGTCTGAGGCCTCTTATGGTCATACTAAGAAGCTGGCAAAATACTCCACTAAATGTCTTTAAATACAAAAGACAGGCTCTCGAAGGGGGCTGGCAACAGATGGAGTTCATATCACCAATGATAGCTTCTTTGAGCTCTCTCGTGACCTCTTCTAAAAACACCAAAATATATACAGGGGTGTGGTAGGGATGAGTTCAAGTTCATCAGAGTGGAAGAAAACACACCTATTTTCTTAAATAGCACCTCAAAGTAGTTCTTTTTCTTCTGAATATTCTTGCAGAACTCTGTCTTGCTACAATATGCTTTAAACTGTCTCTAGCTGCTTCTTGGTTACAACGAGAAAACTAAAACGTGTTAAAAAAGAAACTTGATTTGACTCCATTCCACTTACACATGAAATGGTTAAGAAGAAAAGAGCCAGAGCACACACTGATCCTATAGCTAAAGCCAAGAATAATTTTGTCTGTGACCTTCAGGATCCAATTCAGAGAGGCATAAAAATGGTGCCCCTGGAGAGCACAGACATCCTACGGATTTTTAAGTGCTTCGGGTTGAATTTAGCCTGTACCTACATTTTTTATTGTGCAAATTGAAGTAATCTCTTTTGAGAATAGGTCCATAACTTTTTGTGCTCCCGGCTCCTGCACGCTTCCCATGTGTCTCTGCTCCCCCTTTTGCCCCCTCTGCCCTCCACCCACACAGTCTTCTCCTATTCCATTTGCCACCTAGAGATAGTGCAGCTCTTGGCTGGAGGCCGTTTAGTTCCTTGCCTCTGGGAAGTCACAGAAATGCCTTCTGAATATTTTGTGTGATGACAGACCCTCTCCCACAGGAAAGATTCGTTAAGCAGCTCATTGCACAGAGTGTGTTGAGCAGCTGCCCTGCCAACACGCCGACTCTCCTTGGCAGGAGGTTCTCCTCCCCCTGCTCCTGCCTTAGGAGAGCATCCCGCCATGGCACACAGAAACATGCATGTTCTGCTGCCGTTCCAGCACCTCCATCCTCACTGCGCTGAATTGTGCCAAGGCAGCCTGCAAGGTTGCTCTGTATCTCTACTACAGCTGTCCCCAAGGGTCTCCACAGTCACATCAGGGATTCTTTGAAGGGCCGTGGGTTTACTGTGGGTCAGCAGCTGGAGGATTAGTTGAACTATTTAGCCTGCCTGAGTGTCCCCTATTGCTGTGTACATTAGAGTGAAACATAACCAAGCCTTCCTGGAGTTTAATCTACTGCAGAGAGTGTAAAGCATATTTTAAAGTTGGGCTGGGGCAGGGGGAGGTGTCCTGGTTTTGTGTCTGGAGATATACAGTAGGTAGAACAAAAACGCTAGGCACAGCAAGCTCCCCTTTTGAAAACAAGGTCTTAGGAAACCCTCAGGTTTTCTCCTGGATTTTCTTTCTGTGCGTGCACCCTCCCACATTTCTGCCTGGTTTTGTGACAGCTGGTGCTCTTGGAGTACTTAGCAGGCTGGAAGGCGGAGCCAATTTAAACCAGAGTAAGCCAATCGCATGCGTGTGAAAAGACAGGCAAAATTAGTTTACTGAAAGCCTTATCAGAAACTACTGGCAAATTACAGGGTACAATTAATTCCTTCCATAAAATAAAGCATATAATCATAAATAAATACCCTCTAGCTGGCTCTATTGTCATTACAGTTTTCTGGTGAAAAGCTTGTCCAGAAAGATGCGATAGCATTTTCCCTGGTGCCTGTAACAAAGTCAAGAGTACAATATCTGGGTCTTAGAAGTCTGAGCCTAGTGATTTATCCAATAGACCACACTGCCTCTACACATATGTTGAGAAGAGATTCTAACATTTCATAACATGCAGAAAGGGGAAAAAAGAGACTTACATGTGTTTGCGATATGTAAGAAGTGTTTAATTCTGTATCCAGGCCTTTGCATTTTTATATAGGCGATTTTAAAATTTTGGCAAAGATCCTGTCTTCTCACTGCTCAAAAATCAAACACGATTGTTGAGCAGTAACAAAAAAGCATTCTTCATGAAACTTGGATCTGTAAAGACTTTACAAATGGTAAGCGTGTGGTAATGGAAAATGGGCTGTAATTGCTGTGGACTTTCATTTTAGCATTAGTTACCTAAAACAGAAGCGTATGCTTGTGTTGACCAAAATGAAAACTTTTTCTGCCAAACCCTTTGGCTCTTAACTTTGAAACAAACTACAGTATGGTAGATGCTTACTGTCTATGCTCAGTGTGTTAAAGAGAAGGGAGAATATGTTATCTCTAAAAAAAGCCCGTAAAATTAAGAGGAAAGAAACATGAGTCCAGGTAACTGGGTACAGTTAAGTTTTGATCTTCAATGCAGTGCAAGCTCATTATTTGAATGAACCAAAGCTACCATATTACCAACTTCAGCTAGATTGAAAGAAGTCAAGTTCAACACAGTTAAGTATAGGTACGCTTTCTCAGTTTGCACAGTTGGCTGATTAATTTTACAATATATTTTACCTGGTACAATCTTCCTGTATAGATGAGGCCAAGGAAAGGAGAACATGAAGATTTAATGACATGCTGCAACCCCATGCCTTAAGTCGCTAGTACTGACAACAATATGACTCTTAGCGCAGCTGATGAGTTCATACATAAGCCGGCATTAGAGGAACTGGGTAAAACTAAAGGTCAGACTAGCCCAAAGTCCTGTGTCTGACAGTGGCCAAAAGCAGATTCCCAGGGAAGACTGTGGGAGCTGAGCAAGGGCTGTCCCAGCCTGCAGCCATTGATCACTCAGGGACTGTCTGAATCAAACGTGATGTCTATGCAATCTCTTCATAACGTCCCTTTGACTCCCCATCAGTTTCCAGTATTCGCAGTACTGTGAGACAACGAGCTCCATAGCCTGCCTGTGAGTTTGATCAAGAACCTCCTCCATTTTTTTAAACTTTGCCTATTAGCTTTATTAGATACTCCGTGGTGCTTGCATTAAAGGCAGTGAACACCCAATTGCTATCCACCCTCTTCGTACCTCTCATGATTTACTAGATGCATATCTTATTTCAACTGTCTTCTTTCAGACTGAGGAGACCTGGTTTGCTCAGCCATTTCTTATATGGACACTGCTCCACTCCCCTCATTGCTCTTCCTGCCATTTGCACCTTTCCCAGTTCTATTTTAACCCTTTCAAGTGGAGGAGGGAGTGGAGGGTAAAAAGATCAACTCATGTAATATTCAACCTTTGTGGGAATACATGACAGAGATGGAAAATAGTTGCAAAGTTGTCACGTGCTGATACCTTGGTAAAATAAGAAAAAAACCTGCGTAGCATGATTACACATTGGAAAGATGGACATACTGGAACATCAAAGCATTTGAGGTAAAGTCATGTTAAAGCATATTTTAGTAATAAGTTACTACACTTGTACATTGAAAATGGGATTTTGATTAATCTTCCAAGTGCTAGTTTATTAAACCATACTAGAACAGGTCTAGATATATTGGTCTGGCAGCAAACTAAAACAAAAAATTCCTCAAACAAACCCAAATCCCTTTGCATAGAGAGTTTAGTGTAATTACAGTGAAACAAATGTGATATTCATCAAACCTTAGTATTTGCAACATAATCTTTAAAGCCTAAATGTTACTGTATATAATGATGTCAGAGGAGGTAGTGCAGAATTTTAACCAAAGCAATTGAATAAATAAAAGCAAATGCTTAGTAACTTTCCAAGCAAGACCTTTTAAAGACAAAATATACAGGTAGGAAACCGACAAATCCTAATCAAGTATTTCTGCTTTTCCCCATTGCATTACATCATATTAGTCAATCTGCAAACTGCTAAATAGATTTGGGATAATTATTGCTGGAGCAGCTCTTTCTCAGGAAGAAAACCTTGATTTTATTGTGGTCATTGTTATATTAAAAATGCAGATGCCTGCTCTGCAAAGCATGGAACTGGATTCACATTTCCTGCTTAGGCACAGCTCTTTGAAAAGAAAACTTGGTAGGCAGTTTGGGTATAGTACATAGGCAGCACAGGCCCCCTGAGTATTTGATACTAGTTCTTGCTAGATACATGTGTGTGCAAACCCGATAGATGGATGGGTACACATTTTGTCATCCTTAGATCCTCCTTCCCCCCCCCCCCAATATAATCCTCAGTGTATGTTCATTTTACAATTCCACTACCAAAAAACTCAATCATGTGTACCACAGGCTGAGTTCAAAGAAGCTTAACTACACTAGGATTTTGTTTGGGTAGTCAAATACAATAGTAATTAACCCATCTTCTGCATTCTCAAGATAGCAGTGATTTTAAATAGGAAACAATTCAGTGAATTAGGAAGAGGGAGAACAGTAGCTTATCATTGCCGACCATATCACCTTTTTAATTTAGATTTTAAAATATCTTTGGTGGTTGTCCATTCTGTTAAAATCTGTGTTTTATTTTTTATTGTGACTCTGCTTATTTTCACAGCCTTTGTAATCCTAATGTGTTAAATAAACACTTCTTGTCCAGCCACTGAAAAAACTAACATGCCAAATGATTTGTAGCTTTCCACCTGAACTGTTGCTTGTGAAATTGGGATTATATGCCTGCAGACCCATACATCGTAACTCAGTCTTGTCTTGGATTGCCTACTGTGCTTCCAGGACTCCTACAGCAGCAGCTGGGGCTTCCAAGAGTAGCCTGAGTAATGCAAATGCCTGTGTGGTTAACACTTTGAAATGCAATTTAGTAGTTTAACTCTTACCTTTATAAAATGAAAATATGAAAATTAGAATTTTTTTGCTGTCCATTTCTCACTCCTTCTTTCACCCTGTGAAGTGGATGCGAACATCTCACTTCAGCTACTTACACAGATGCAACTTAATCAATTAGGTTACTCACACGTACCAAGAAAAATAGCACAGTCCTTATTTTGCAGTCTCTGGTTGAGGTAGATATGCAAGCAAATATGTAGCAAATGTTGAAAATTTCCCGTAAAGACACAGGACTAACTATCCTCCCACCATACTGTCATACTGTATGGAAGTGACCTGCTATAAGCCATTCAGATTGGACTGCAAATTAAGTGCAAGGACCTGCCTTGGACTCCAAATAAATACCTATGCCTGTAGATGTGTCGCACAAGAAAACTGCAGTCTTCACTAGGTGTTTCATAGGCATTACTGTAAAATATTATTTTATGATTAAATGATCTTGTTCTGAATTATATTCACATGAAAAAGTAGGATTGACCCCAATCTAGTTCATTGATGGGACCTTCTTCATAGAGCAAGCAAGCAAGCAACTCCTCAACTCCCCCTCCAAGATTGTTATTGCATTTATTTAAAGTTGATGGCTTTAACTAACTTCAAACAAGTTCTTGGTGACCTCAGTTTTATTTTGAAGCTCCAAATTCCTCCAGTTAGTTGCTGAATCACCAGGGACTCCTCTGTCTTGGAGTAAGACTGCGAGTGGTACAGCGGACACAACTGCTACATACAACACAAGGGTAGCCACAATGAACAGCCTATGTAGCGCATTCAAAACACGGCATGTGCTGCCACTAGTATGTGCGGAATGAAGAACTGCTGCATTCATTTCAGCTGGTGAGGGTCAAACTGGACAGGCACGAGCACTGATGTATGGAAAATAACTGAGAAGACACTTCCATTTGTGCTGGTGGAGAAAAAAGGGGCTTTTAAGAGCATAATTTTCTTTTTCATAGAAGTAAGCGGCAGTAAATAAAAAGGGTCTTTATATTGCCTAGTGTTCACAGCTGACACAAAACAGATATTGCCTTTGCAAGCATTGATTACAAATCAGTGGTGACTTCTCTGGGGTGTGCTGTGGAGAGAGGAGTGAAGCTGTCTTGCAGGCTCTTCCTTAAAGACAGCAGGATCCTCCTCCACTGCATTAACTCTTGCAAAAAGTAAAGGAGCAAAGGACAATAAATTGTCCTTTTCCAGTGCTGATGTAGGGACCCAACAAAAGAAACACACTTGTTTGGTTCATAAAAAATTGGCCTTGTTATTTTAAATGGTACAATTGGTTTAGATTTTACAATGATGTTTGACTGGTCAGGATGCTGCTTCATCTCTTCCTGTTGGGTATGTGAGTTGGTTCGCATTAAATTCTCACTGTCTTTATTACTCTGAAGCCATTGTAGAAGGTTCAGGGCATACTCTTCAGAGAAAAGCAATTGCTGTAGTCATATTTAATTTAAAGTTTAAATTGAAGAAAACTTGAACATGTCTCTCAAATGTTTCATACAGCTTTATCTAAAAATACAAATTTTTCACAGTTTCAGTATGCAAATAATGTTTAAGATCTGCACAAAATCTGGCTGCAAAAAGCTTAACATATGAATTACGTGATGTCGATATTTATTTATTTGGTACTCCAGTCTGGTTTTCTATAGCTACTAGGAACCGCGGAAGAGACCGTAAGCCAAGACACCCATTCTGCTCATTCAGAGCTACTCCAAAATCAATCTGAGGCTCCTGGATCTCCACCCACCCCACAGTTCTTGGTTGTCTTTCACTTCACATTGAGTGTCTCTGTTTCCTGCAGTTGCCAGCCATCTGCATGAGGAGTGAAGCTGTCTCTTATCAGAGTTTGCTCTCCAGTTTTCCCTATGCAAGGCAGGTTGCCCTTTGAGTTTTGGAGCAGAGCTTGCTGCTTCCACAGCACATCCCAGCCAGGGAACAATAATTCCGCATCAGGAATCCAGCTGCTCTCCCAAATGATATTGCACTGTATGACCACAAAGCCACAGGGCTGTTCAAAACACCCACTCTCAGCCAACTCCATTCCCCTGCCAGAGATCAGAAAACAAGAACACACTCGGCCTTCTCTGCTTAGTGCTTCCAGCAGTTCACCCACCCAATTATGCTGGGGTCTGTCCACATCTGTTTCACAGTACTCTTCTCACTGGCCTAATTGTACATGCTTACTGATATCCTAGACAAACCACAAGGAACCACTTGCATAAAGCTAGCTAATGAAGAAAGGAGAAAAGAAAGACAAATAAATATCAGCATTTTAACAAAAATAAATGTAAAATCATCTTTTTTTTTCTGCATCATGGAAATAAATATAATATAAATTCTCTCTTTGCAGATGTTGCTAATTACACACACAAGTTTAATTCTTTTTTTTTTTACTTAAAAAATCTGCAATCTTCACTCCAAATCTCTGACTTGCCCTTAGCAATGACTTTTTTGGAGAAAAGGAAAGATGTCATCAAGTCCTTGTTTTTGGTGAGACCCAGGACAAACATACTGCCCCTTTAATAATCCATTAATTCTCTAATAATACCCTTTAGGGAGACTGGCTACTTCCACTGATTGTTTTACTACTTATTCTAAACAACAGGCTTACCCATTTAACAAATTAGGTTAAACTTTAGAAGTCATCACTTGCGGGACATTGGCTTTGTTAGATGTGGGACGATGCTGCTCTGTGTTGGAAAAGTCCAGTCCAGAGAAATGCTTTCCCTCCAGCTCTTTCATGTGCAGTGCTGCAGAAGTGCTCTGAGGACTTTCCAAAGCCTACCTGACAGCAAGCCACCAGAGACAGCTGTTAGGATTCAGTCCATAGCTGAACACAGTAAATAACAATAGTATTTATGTCCATAATGATCTTGGCTGCTCTGCAGGAGGTGTGTTGCAGAGACCTGACCACTCTTTGCTAGAGCAGGGTTGATCACAACTATTGGAAAGGTTCAGTCAGGAGATAATAGTTGTCAGAAGTGTTGGGGGGAAGGAAGGGATAGAGAAATGGATATGAAAAATAGAGCTGGAGGCACTTATTTCAGCTACTGGAAAAGGCAGGTTACAGAAAAAAAAAAACCCTCAGTTTCCTTTTAAATTGTGTTATTTATGAAAGAGCAAAAGGCGGCTTAAAGTAAATGGAAGGTAAATACAAGCCAGAAAGAAACATTGCCCTGCACAGCATGTCACTAGCCCGTGGGATGCACCATGATACCAGGTCAGTCAGCTGCTGTAGCTTCCTTCATAGAGGGGCCAACAATAGTAAACCCGTTGTCTGTCCTTGCACGTGGTAAACCTGACACATGGTGAAAGCAACGATTTCTACCTGCAGTTTCCTCTGCCTGACATAGATATAGTTTGCTGCATGTAAGGGAGCATGCAATCTTTCCTGCAAGTCTTAATACAACTAAAAACAGAGACCAGACTATTTTAGTCAGGATTATTTTAACTGGGACTGCACATATGACCACTGAGACACACCACAATGATGTCATTCAACCAACTTGACGTTTGTTGGTCTTGTTTAAATTCCTGACTCTCCCCAATCACAGAATCATAGATTCATAGAATCATTTATGTTGGAAAAGATCTTTAAGATCATCAAGTCCAACCATTAAACTAACACTGCCAAGTTCACCACTAAACCATGTCCCTAAGCACCACATCTACATGTCTTTTAAATACCTCCAGGGATGGTGACTCCACCACTTCCCTGGGCAGCCTGTTCCAATGCTTGACAACCCTTTCGGTGAAGAAGTTTTTCCTAATATCTAATCTAAACCTCCCCTGGCACAACTTGAGGCTGTTTCCTCTTGTCCTATCGCTTGTTACCTGGGAGAAGAGACCAACACCCACGTCGCTACAACCTCCTTTCAGGTAGTTGTTGAGAGCGATAAGGTCTCCCCTCAGCCTCCTTTTCTCCAGGCTAAACAACCCCAGTCCCCTCAGCCGCTTCTCATAAGACTTGTTCTCTAGACCCTTCACCAGCTTCGTTGCCCTTCTCTGGACACGCTCCAGCACCTCAATGTCTTTCTTGTAGTGAGGGGCCCAAAACTGAACACAGTACTCAAGGTGCGTCCTCACCAGTGCCGAGTACAGGGAGACAATTGCTTCTCTAGTCCTGCTGGCCACGCTATTTCTGATAGAATGACACAGAGTAGCTACATCCTACAGCCAGTGCCCTTCTTACCAGCAACACGGAGGCCAAAGAGGAAGCCTGGGTCACAGCCAACGTAAGGAGGGACACCGCATCCCACCGCTACCCTCGTTTCTCACCAGGGTGCCAACGGCAGCCGAAGCACGCGGGCTCTGCCGGGGGACCCGCTCCCGGCCGTCCTTTGCAGCAGAGCCTGGAGCAGGGGGGCTGCAGGCGTTTACCCCTCTGAGCCAGTTGTTGTCTTGTGCCTCAAGTTCCTGCAGGACAGCAATTAAGGCAGAAATCTGGAAATCCACAGCACAGTTAGCAGCTTCTGGTCATGGTGGTGATTGGATTAGGGGAGAGAGGGCTGTCTGGAAGGATACAGCACTGGCCTCTCTGG
The DNA here is from genome assembly GCF_000737465.1 of Haliaeetus leucocephalus. Classification (NCBI taxonomy): domain Eukaryota; kingdom Metazoa; phylum Chordata; class Aves; order Accipitriformes; family Accipitridae; genus Haliaeetus; species Haliaeetus leucocephalus. The sequence goes on from NW_010973002.1 coordinate 34,363, forward strand.
GGATTTAAACTGATCCCTCAGCCAAAGGAAAATGAGTGTGGTGGCTGTGGTTTTCTTTCCGTTAACATTATCTTACAGTTTATGTCCTAAAAAAATTGCCATAGCTGGCAAATCCTGGGAGCGAGGCCCAAAACTGATTTAGCATGAAGCCTGAACTTTCTCTCACCCTTTGAAGTCCAGGTTTTCCCAGTCAGTGTCAAGGTGAAGGGACAGAGTAATGCAGCAATGTTTCTCCTCCTGCATTTTCTTCTTGTTTCATGTGAATATCAGAAATCCTGGAACCTAAAGATTTTTTAATAAATCTAGTAATCTTCCCATGGGAATAATTATACATCTTAAACATGTCTCCAGACAAGAGAATCTCATGCGTTAGAAAGTCAGATACAGAAATTTTCTTCTCGGAATTTAAACAAACAGGTAAAATGAGTTAGATAGAAGTAATTTTTTTTTAAGGTGAACTTTATGAGTTGAAAGTAGTACTCTGGATTAGAGTCTTTTGTGCCAAAATACAACAAAACATAAATGATACGGGGTTTAACACACATGCTGTTGGACAAGAATATAGCAGAGAGGTTAAAGAAAAGCTGTCATTCTGTAATGTAAATCAGATTTTCCCTTATTTTACTTTAGTGGGTTTTACTTTTTAAAAAACAATAAAGATTAGCTAATAGACCACCTTGCTCATGTTTACATATAGTTGCAAGAATCATTCAAATGTCATTTGATACTGGATGTATCTAGTTGTGCTGAAGTTGTATGCAATCTAATATGTACTGAGTTAACTGCACTCATTTTTTGACAAGATTAATCCATTCAAATTTTTTTAGGAGAGCAGATGTTATAGGAATAATTAATTTTCAAATGTCTGCTCAGTAGTTTTTAAAAAAACCTGTATCTTAACAATATGAGGAGAAATTTTCAAAAGCCACTAATTTCCTATTCTCAAAAGCAAGCTGGATGCATAGCATAAAGCACTTATCAAAAAAAAAAAAAAGAGAATTTTAGTCTTTATATTGTTTAAAGGCATTTGAAACCATTCTCCTAATTGCCACTTCAAAATCCTCTACTAGCCAATCAAAGAAATTCAGAAACTTCTACCCATACCCTTTTTGTGCTGTATGGTGTTCTGGAGGTAAGCAAAATTTGCTTTGTACTTCAGTAGGCTGCAAAAAAGATATTCAGTATTACACATTAAAAACCAGCTCAGCAAGAAGAATTACCTATTGAATCAGAAGGATTCTGCCCCTGATTAACACTGAAGGAGCATCTCTGCATGATGTGAGGAGGCACTGAATTACTTACTAACACTTCCCAGACACAGTGAAAGATTTGTGACCCCTCTGCTGAGCAAAGAGGTTGTAAGACAGGACTGGATTTCAGCCCAGGATGGATGGGAGAGTTTGGGTTACTAAAGATGGTGCCATCAAGGTGTGTTTAGAGTTGCTACAGCCAGCAGACTCCACTTAACTGCAGCATTTGTAAGAGATTTTAGGCTGAAAAATAAATTTCAGAGAGGGTGTAGCACTAGATTTTGGGCTGATAAAAACTGGTGAGCTGCAATCCTGCAGCTGGAGAGAGGCAACTTAATTTGGGGTAGGTGGACAGTTGTTGTCTGCAGATTCCCTTACCGTAGTCCTGGGTAGGCAGAAGATACTGGCTTGCAAACCCAAGTTGCTGCAGATCCTGGAAAACTTGTCAAGCTCTGCCTGAAGTAGTGATTAACAGTGACACTAATCCACTGTCCTCTGAATACAGCAGAGTTTTAGGAAGAGTTAGGGTTAATGAAAGGATCAGGGTTGCCTGATGAACTTGATTTCTTGCTGAGCCTACAAAAAGCTGCTGAGGACCAGGGCAATGTAAGTACTTCTGGACTTGATAGGAGTCACTGCTTTTATCTTAGGATTGGGGTCACCGCTGCTTTCAAATGTGAACCAAAATCCTAACAGTATCCATGAGCTAACTTCAAGACTTTTAGAAATCACCTAACCATGCCTCAGCTGTGAGGCTTGAGAGAAGCATCACTGTCTTCCTGAGCTTCAGCCTAGAAGATTAATACAAGGGCTAGCTGTTACAAGCAGCAACAAATCCTTTTCACACCATTTGTCACCAGGAACACTTCTCCCTATTTACATCTTCGCGTGGCAGGGTTCTCCCATGGAGTCCTGTCACTGAGCTGCCCTCATATGAAATGGGCCACAAAGCATGAGGCTACAGCTCGGATGAGCAGGGCTCTCGGGTTTGTTACAGGGCTGAGTGTAAGGAAAGGACCTTCTGTTACATTTAGGGCCAGTGTTTGCAACCTACTGCTGTGATTGCAACCTCGCTGATGTGATTAGACCAAGAGGCTGCAGAGTCTTCCCTGCTCATGCCAGCCTGAACCTTAACATTAACACTAATCCTGAAATTAAAGCTACACCTAGATTAGCAACCCCTGTCAAACTCTGAACTAAGCACAGCTTGGTGGGTCCTGGTGATGATGTTAAAAGACACGTTGATAACACCTAGATCTGGGCAGCATCACTGACTCAGTGATTCGTATCACCCAATCCTTCACCTTGCCCCTTATAAGGCCTTTCTGTATGTCAGCTCTTTATGCTCCACTAGCAACCCCTGCCACACCAAAAGCTAAGCATGGCTTACTAGCTTCCATTTAAAACACATTCAGAATACTCTAGCATTCCCTTTCAAATCCCACAGTAATGTGGAATGAACCACCATGTCAGCTTGACTTCTAGCCCTTAAAAATATTTTACCCTTTAAACTAAGTCTGACCAGCTGAAGCAAAAACACTATCTACAGGAAGCCAACCGGCACCAGGTCCAGCTCTAGCTCAAAAAGCTCTTTTCAAACTCAAGATTAATGCCAACATCATAACCTTCCCTAGCCTGACATGGTAACCTAACCTGAAGTCTAACCCTTGTCCTTACTGCGATGCATCAAAGACTATCAGTTGCAATTTTTCATTTTTCAATCCTAATGTTACCGGGTGTAGCATACCACAACTGTAATAAAACTGGGTATGTTTGCAGACTATTGACTCTGAGTCAATATTTAGCATCAAATCATCAAACTATCCAAAATTTATATTCTTAAAACCAGTAATTAACTTTGAAAACTTACCTTTTGATGCTAAAGAATTAGTGTTAATCCATCCCCCACCATCTCAAAGGTACTTGTTCAAGATGGACTATATGCATTACCCCAGCCAGCCTGAAAGAACACTGGATGTGATGGACAGATTTGGCCTGGAAGAAGATAGTGCAATGAAGATTAAAAAGACAGTATTAATCAGCTGCCCTTCCAAGTCTTTCAAAGAAATTATGACTGAACTTTAGAGAGAACACTGTCATGTGGAAATATCATTAAAATGAGAACAACAGTAATTAAGTGGATGGAAGCATCCTTTTTTCTTTCTTTATTCTTTGATGAAAATTATACTTTGATAAAATGCCGGGGAGAACAATGTCTGCATCTCACTTTCTGAAGTTGCCTAGACTTATGACTAAAATGCTTAAATCTGAAAAAAAGTCAAAAAAATCTACCAAAATAGTTTACAAAAACTACTTAACATTACATACATGCATAGGAACCCTAATTCCTGCAGTTGTATGGTATCAAGCATGAATAATTTTTGAAGGCAATGCAGCTAGTTCTAGAGTTAGGACTTTGGCTCTCAGTCTGAGCCTGTAAGCTGAAGTTTGCAATAAACTGACTTGTTATGACTCACTATTTAATATATTCATATAAATGCTTTAAAAAAAATTTCTTATTCTGTCCACATAGCAGCAAATTTTCAGGCTATGTATCTTGACTCAAGTTTATGTGTCTTGAGTTGGAGAGACTGGCAAAGCTCCTGAGTGAATTCAGAAACTCCCGAAGATCCTCATAGGCTGAAGTAATTCATGCAATGAGGGGAGAGGCAGCGTATCTCACCAGAAACTATTTTATTTGATCTGTCATTGTGTAATGAGGTCCATTCTGCATTGCCTTCCAGCTTCTTTGCATTTCTCAAGTGGAAGCAGCCTGGTATATTCAACTAAATGTTTCCTAGATTGACTGGAGCTCCCAGCTGACAGAGAACCAGTGCAGTTGGTTCCCATTCAGCTACTCCTTAGAATATTTGACAATTTTGACAGGCTGATTTAGAATTGTGTTGTTACAAAATGAAATTTTCATAGATTAGAGTAGTGATGTATATATATAAAGAGCTAAATCTCTTCAATTTTAAACTTTCTTTTCCCCAAAGTGTCCAAGCTGCTGACAAGTCAGTCCGATACACTATAGTCATGAAGGAAAAAAAAAAGACATTTTATTATTTAAATATAATGTTAATATTAAAAAGCAGAGGGGAGAACAAGAATTACACATAAAGATGAAAATATATTGGAAATCTCACTGTTTTCTTATATGTTCTTCATAATCTAGAAGCATGGCACCATGGCCAAGTTAATGGCAGCTGAGTGCCAAGACACAGCATGTGTGTTCTTTCTCTATCAGTTTAACAGAATCAGTTTAATAAAAGTAGAAGATCAGAGAACTTCAGATGAGACAAAAAAAGAACGAAGAAACACTCACTGTTAGCCAAGTCACACAGATGCATTACATAGAATATATAAGCAACCAAAAAAGAGAGAAAAAAATGTTTGCATTAACCCAACAGCAGTCAGTTCAGAAAGTCAATTAAGAAAGCTTAATTGATTGGTTTATTATGGTTTATTGCACATGTAATAATTCATATTAAAACTCTTTGATTTGTAAAATTAAGTTTGAAACAACTGTATAAGTGTTAAGTAGCTTTAAGAGTAAATTAATTTGTAGTAAAATAAATAAAGGTTATTATCTTAATTTAACATTATCTTAATATTACCTTAATTTACCAAACAATCCAATTCTTATAAAGGGATGCTGTAGATACAAATGTTTGCAGTTGTTAGACAGCAAATTACTGGCCATCAACTTATTGCTTACCTTGTTGGAGACTACACCATAAAAATTAAAGTGTCATAAGTCACTCCATGATTAATTGTTTTTTCTCTTCACTAAAAAAAGCCTGCAGAGAAGATAACCTAAATCAAGGGTTGAATCCTTGAGACAGAAAATTCATAAAAGGTATTGCAACAATACCTTGGACATGATATCAGCTATCAATTCCAGTGACTCCATGCAAAGCATCTCTGCAGAACATGAAATTCAGCCTGTGGTTTCAAGCAATTGAACTAAATGTGAGTTTGTCCCAAATGCAAATTTTCTCCAACTCTATGTTCTCAAAATAGTATATATTTTTCTCTCTGGAAACAACTTCAGGATTGTGCCCATCTGACCCTACCAGAAATAAACTGAACTTGTGCTGAATGAAGAAATCATACAACTGTAATAACCATTTATTAATGATTATTAATACATTAGGACCATGAAAGTGAATAATTAAAGAGATGTTTCGGCTTCAGAAAAGGATTATCAGACTGAAGGGCCAATTACTTTGTCCTAGAATGTAACTTAGTTCACATAACTGGTAACAAATACTGAATGAGGTATCTTTTACCTTGCAAGTATCCATAGAAACAATATTGGTGAAAAGTCCAACCTAAATCAGTCCTCCTAGCCGTCTACATCAAATTCACAGTTTACAAAGAACACTAAATAGCCCCTCCTGCAGCAATATGACCCAATTTCCTCTCTAAAGTCACCTAGTGTATTCTCCAAAATTTTATATTTAACTTTTTGGCCTCTATATCACATGGAGCATCAGGCCACTCATTTCTCACACTCTAGTGGTGGACTGGCAAATTAGTCCATTTTCTCTAGTTACTAAAGTGAAAGAAAACAGAGAGAAATATAGGCAAGATTCAAACAAAAAAGACTTGACTCTAAGCTTCTAAATCCACAGTGAGGTTTTAAAGTTAGTTCAATAATGGATTTCCATACGCCCAACAATTTTTTTTTTCCTAAATAGTTTATACTGTTATTGTGGAATAGTATGAAACAGACTCTGCACCCCTTTTATTTACAGGAAACAAAAGCTGATTCTGCATGAACCTGACAAAGCAACATGTGTGGCCAAGACCAGAGTTGAGACCAAGCATCAAGGCTTCTTTGGATAGAATACGCATTAACAGAACATCATTTGCAGATGTTCTTTATCCAGTTGGATCCCCTGGCTTTTCACTATCTCTGCTCACATGAGCCATGGCCAAAACAAATAAGTTGTCCTTTCCTCAGCAAAGTGCAATTGATGGTGCCGCGCGGATGGGAGGCCTCCAAAGCAATAGTTCTCAGCATTCCAGCTGATTAGCTCTTCTAACTGGCTCTGTCTCCTCCCATCTCAGGATCTTCTCACAATAAATCTCTTTAGGAAAAGTTGCATAAAATGCAGTATCAAGGAAGTACCAGGGAGATGATGTGAAAGTAACATAGCCTTTCAAGCTACATTCCTAGCATAGAAGACCAAGAGTTTATTTCCTCTTGGCAGATGTAGAATGTAAACAATCTTTCTTGGTCATTTTGCAGCTTGATCATCTGTTTTTATGTGTTTTACATCCTGCCTCTTCATTAGCGAGTATTAGGATGGAAAGCACAAGAAGAAATAAACAAGTTGGGCTGTGCTGGCACTCCTCAAAGTATTAAAACCTCTCAAGGACAGCCTGTTTCACCTTGCTCACATGCCCACTTAAACAAGTCACCTGAATTAGTATCAGAAAGACAAGCCCTGTCGGGGATTTTTTGCCTGCAGCATGTATATATACACTATATATACACTTCTAAAGATCATGCAGAAACTATTGATCAAAGATTGTATTACCACAGGATCCCAAGACATTTTGTCGCTTCATCTTTCTTCTTACAGCAGTTTACAACTCTCAAGCCTTTTTTACAGGCTTTTGTAGAGTGTGTGGTGGCAAGAGGTACAAATGGTCTCTAGATCCTTTTAGATTAAACATCTATTGTACAGTTATCCACAATCACTAAGACCTGGAGTTGTTGACCAATGCAATTACTTCTACTACTCTGTCCTTATGAAGGACCAATGCAAGTTGTAGACTCTTCTTTAGAGGGCTGCAGCTACAAGAAAAAGTCAATGCTTTAGATAAACTGCAGAGTCTCCAGTATTTGGCGTGAAATTATGAGAGATTATTACAAGGTGGCCCAAGTGTAGGATAATGTTTGATATAGCTCTGGAACACTGATCCACAACAGCTGTCTCCTAGGTTAAAGCTTCTTTAGATATCTGAGGTTTCTTGCCTTTTTCAATGAGATATAAAAGCCTTCCACTTCAGAATGGGCTCACTTAAAACAAACACACTTTTCTGATACAGTAGAAGAAAAGGAAATTACTATTAACCAACTGTGAAAAGTCTGAGCAAGTTTATTTGATTCTCTAAAGTCCTCCATGCAAAATAAATGCATGTTCTCAATAAAAGTTTGCAGCCAGGAAAGCTCAATTTCAAATAAGAACTGTAATGAATTACAGTAAGTATTTATACATTAAATATCTTCAGTGACAAATCACACATTTTTGAACTTGAGAAAAGCAAGATACTCGTTAGAGGCAATATTATACAAGTCATACAGGTTGTTCCTGTGAAACCTGGAAAAAACTTACCTATAGGAATCTCCGAAGAGCAATATTGTCTGAGACGAAGTTTCCATGTTTCTTCCTCTTTAAACCAATTCCCTTTAAACACATTACATTTTACAACACGATTCATCTGTGAATGTAGCTGTCAATTACGGCAAACCTAGTAAAACTACTGTTTATTTTGGATAGCAGTTATTTCACAGAACTACATCTTTGTTACATATATTACTAACAAGGCATAATGATTGCATATGACCTCGGTATAAGGAGTTAAGAGTTTGCATTTTTAATTTCCTGTACCTCTCTTGCATTTTTCACTTGGTTATTTGGAAAGCTGATACACATAAATATTGAATGACTTGGCATGAAAAGTGACTCAAATTCAGTAATATCTAACTTTCAGAAAGACTGAACAGACTCATGGATTTTTAAAAAATTACCTCTACGCAGGACATTTGAAATATGTTTGCAGTTCTGTTTAAATAAGAAAAAAGCACTGACTAGTCTATAAAATCCCTTCCCCACTTCATTGATCTCTTTCTAATTTTCCTGATTTTCAGCATGCAGACAAGCAGCAAGGATTAAGGAAGGGCAGAAAAAAGTCTTCATGAAGCAGAAACAGATAGTTAGAAATGTAAGTGTCAGACCAAAGTCACAGAGCTGTTTGACATACTTATGCATTCAGTTCATGCAGCTTGGTAACTGTGAAGTGAGTACTTGACAAAAAAAAAGAGAAAACAACAAAAAAAAAAAGATAAAACCTCTCTCTACTTGAGTTTCCAGGCTTGGGAGTTGGCATGACAACTGTAAGCAAGTAGTCAAGTCAGGCACCGACTGAGAGTAAGAAGCTGAAAAAAACCAACGGAAACATAAAAACCAGGAATACAGAGAAGTGCTAGGAAAAGAAATGATAAAGTGTGGACATCACAGAGCTTTAGAGGTGTGGGCACTAGCACAAACAGTGAGTAACTATGTCCCTGCATAGCAGTAGGCAGAGTATCATATAGCTGAGGTGGTGACTAGCTGTTTCTCCAGCGAATAAAAAGATTGTGCTACTCTAGGCAAAACTCCAGCTCTGTTGTGTGCCAACAGAAATAGCTGATCAGGCTGCACAAGAGCAGTTTCATATTGAACTGCAAGTAATGATACATAAAGAGCTTATTAATCTTCCTTTACCATTGAAGCAAGTTTAATTTCCAGAAAATAGATATTTATATCTAAATCAAAGGAAAGAATTAAGAAGGGTGTTAAAAATAAGAATATCTGACATTTTTATGGGTAACTCTAAATCATGGGAAAAAAGAGGAAGAGAGGAAGAGAGAGGAGGGAGAGAGGAGAGGGAGAGAGAGGAGGGAGAAAAAAGATTAAAAAAAGATAAAAAAGAGAGAAAAAGAGGAAAAAAGAGGAAAAGGTAGGTTTGTGAATAAGAGGAGACATTCATGGATATGGTAGGATAGGTTATTCTACACCTTCCTCTGCAATGTTTTTAGTTTGTTATTGTTACCTCATTATTTTGACACATTAAATTCTCTTCTGTCTCCAACTGCCAGGCAAGTTGAAGAGTAGAGCAACAACCCTACTCCACAACACTGTACACATAGCCTTGGATTGGCCTCAGAAACCATTCTTTTCTTATATAGTGGCATCACTGTTACATGTGAGGACAATTAAGGCCAGATTAGCCCACAGCAGAAGTTTCCAGTCCCATATTTCCTTATCCAAGTACAGTTTTTAAAATGTCATAATTTTAATAACCTATTTCAAGTAAAATTATGACCTGAAGTTGTTTCTGCACAATTTCAATCTTATTCCTTGCTTTTTTTTTTTCTTTCAGAAACTTGGTCATTATTGTCATGTTTGTCAATTGACTAAAGTCTGCATATTTTTATTCCACTTTTTAAAATACATCTACTTTAAACACAAACATAGCAGTGGGCTTAATGTGTACTTTATTCTCTAGCATACCAAGGCCTTTTTTTATTTGCTGCCAGAAGCATGCCTTTAAAATAGGAGCAAGACCAGAGACTCTCCTTCACTTCTATTAAGCCAGAGAGGGTGGACTGACCCCACTGCCACTGGCATTTCCAACTTGAGATCCCTAAAGCTGAAGAAAGAGAGTCCTACCTGTACTTCAAGCTTCCTTGCAAGCATTCCATTTTGTGTTTATTCTGCTGGTGGACTTGACAACTTTGAAATGGGAAAAAATGAATTTTCATTAAGATGAGGAAGCTTGAAAGCTTCTCACATGATAAGACAAAAAAGGTTACAGCCTTTATGCCCAACTGGCAACCGATGGGAATTCTCCCATTCCTTCTGCTTCAGGTATTTATTTCCTGACCTATTAATACAATTATTCTTTTGAGAACTGATATTTGAGTTGGATAATTTTAACTTGCAAATTTCAAAATCTATTGTATTCACAATTAATTATGGCATAACATAAAATTGCATTGTTTGTTCCTAGCAGGAAAAGAGAAGGATCATCTCCCAAAGGTATAACAGTTCTTCAACACTTAAATTACATTTCATGTGATATTTCAAGTATAAAAATATCAAGCAGCAGTCCACGGAGGAAGGTTTTGCTTATTGCAAGTAAAGCTGTCTCAAGGAGGAAAGCCAGAGAGGACAACCCCAAACCACAAAGCTGTTCTTAACATAGATATCTGTGGAGAACAGGAGACGAAGTAAGGGAGTAATCAGAAAAGGTTTTTTACCTCAAAAAGGTTTAAGATTGCTTAATCTTTTGTTAGAAACTTTAGCAATGTGCTTAAACAATTCTATCACTGTATACTGTGTGTATATATATAAAGTATGCTATCACTATAACTCATGCTGAATGTTAAATCCCTTGCATCATGGTTATTATACAGGGTGAAGTCCTCAGTAAGACTTAATGAATGACCTGCTTCAGATACACTTTTGTTCTACAGCATGAATAAAACGGATGTTATAACTGAAAAGTTGCAACTATCTTTTCTGCACCTTTCTTACTATATTTCAACTTTTGAACATGGTAATATTACCATTGGAAAAAAAAGGACTTATTTTGTTGGACACATTTCATTTTTATGGTAATTTGGCCTCAAATATAACTCGATCTCTCCAGGTTATAGAAGATTTTAAAATGTTTACAGGAGGGATTCAGTAAAAATGTAGCATGCTGATGGACTGGTGCAAGGAAAAGCCAGTAATGGTATAACAAATAATGCCAACTGAAGATCTGGCCCAAAACACAACATATGTTCAGCTTAACAGAGGAGTCACTGAGGCAGAGAAATCAATACAAGCCAAATATCCTGTGCTTACTGCACTTTTCCTTAAGAAAAGTACGTGTATGTTATACCACACAAGTATATTGTTTCATTAGAGATTCCAGCTAAATGTGTATTTTTTTAAAGACCAGTCTCTGTACTTTCAGGCTGGATAGCACTGGTTTGTGTCAAGCAAGTATCCTGGTGGCATTAGTGTTTACTTTCTTTTCTCAGATGGACTGTACAATCAACAGTATGTCAGCTATAACTAGTCACTGCAATATAAAATTATTTATGGAAGAATAAGGACAATCAAAGAAGCCATTTGCAGTAATAAACAACAGATCAGAATGACCGAATTCCTCAGTAAATTACCTGAAATTACCATAAAAAATACAAATCAACAAGATTCTTCCCCTATGTCTGTAGTTCTCCCTTCTGCCCCTATTCCCCTCCTCTGCCTCTGAAACCAACCTTCTGAACCTACATTGATTAAGAATGAGATATCTGTAACGTGATATGTTTGCACTGATCCTATAGATTGCTGTTAACAAGCAGTCCATCACAAATGTGGCTTCTATTAAGTTTTATTACTTTCAGGATGTTAATTTTGGTACAGGCTTGTTTTCCTAATTTTGTGCAAAACACTACCCATCATGATAAACAAACGGAGGTGGGGAGGTGGAAAAAAAGTAAGACCGAGTTAAAACAACATTGACAGAACAATGCTGATGTAGATATCTAAATATCCAACATTAATCTGAAAAAGCTTCTTCTTGACAATTTTACAGTGACTAATTGAACAAGACTAGGCACAAGCCCTCTCAAGACTCTACGACATGTTATTCTATTCATATTATGCAAGGTTACAGAAATAAAAACTATACTGTATATGACTATATAAATCGATATTCTAAATCCAGTGGGCTACATGAGAAATATGTAAGAGTTCTTAATCAAAGAAAACACTCAGCTTAGAACATAAGTCAGTATCCACTGTCCAAGTAACTTCAGACTTCCCAGAAGATTGTGACTTTTAAGCAGGATCATCAGTTATCATGGGGATATCTGGGAGCAGGTGAGGATTGTTCTTCACAATCTGATATGGAAAAGAAAAATACTTAATATTTAGGTATTTTCTTTTATAATGTATGAGGAAAAATATAGTACCCCCCTAGTTCACAGGAGTATTAGAGTACTTCAAATATTAAAAACTCATGTTAAAAATACATAAAAATCACATTAAAATATACTATGATTCTAAAAGTTAAACATTTAGCTATTAAGAAATTCCAGAATTTAGGTTGCCATCAACCTTGTCAACATTTACGTACATATATGTTAACACTTTCTGATATTAAGTATTGCATAATTCTTTACGAATGAGCAGGGATCTTGGAGTAGTGGCACGGAAATTCAAAGGCTTGATGAGGTTGTTATCAGCAGGACATGAGACTGAAATTGTACAGGAGACAAGAACTGGAAGGGTTAATGAGAAAAAGCATTTCTTTAGTCCAAATACTTAAATGCTGCCATGGAGAAATAGTTTCTATCTTTGTCTCTATCGCAGATCAACCCACAACCCCCACAACTCCGGAGTCCTTTATTTCATGGCTGTGTAATTTGAAACATCTGGGAAGTCTGATTTTCAGAAGTGACCTCTAAATTAAAGGTGCACATTTAGTTAGCAGAAGCTCTATACTAAATATTTAAATACTACATAAATTTTAATGACTATAAAACAGGTGATGAGCCTCTCAATTTAGACACTCAAAAATTATTGAGCTCTGCTCCTCAGTAAACCACCCCAAAAATAAAAGTAATAGTTCCCTGTCTCAGCAGCATGTTTTTAAGATAAAACTTCTTAATTACAGTGCTGAAAACAACAGACATGCACATTACACCAGCCTATATATTCTCTCCTACTACGGAAACAGCTGTAACACTCATCATCCTTGCTGCCCTCCCTGCCTACACTGTCCCCTTCATCATATCCTTTTGGGGATTATGAATTACTTTTTTCCTCAGACCATTTAATTGTCAAGTTAATTTCAAACTCTGACCCTACCCTCTGGTATCTGCAGCTCCTCCTCTGTGTAGCATTGCCATCAAATCAAACGAACATATCCTATTCCATCATCCAGATTTTTAATGATAGATAACAATGCACAGTAGACACAGGATAAATCCTTGCAGAACCAAAGCTTATAAACCTGACAAGTTTTAGAGTAATTACCAACCCAGATCAGGCGTAAGTCTTCCCGCCACTTTTAGACCCACCTTACACTATTATCATCTAGCCTACATGTTCTTAGACCCTGAGAATATCAGAGTAACTTCTTATTTATGTTAGGTGTTCTTATAATTCTTTCCTCACCAGCTCTATACATTAAGCTACATGTCATAGCAAGCCTCTCTTTTGTCCACAATGCCAGACAATATCACGTACTCTTCTTTGGAGCTAACTGGAACATATTCAGTTGAAGTAATTTGTAACCCAATACTATGAAGTATAATGGAATACCACCAATAAATCAGCCATTTTAAACAAGTCTCAGCTACAGCATGAGCAACAGCTTTGATCCAATATCACATTTCATCATGTGGTATTAAGTACAGTGTAATCAAAATGCAAATATTTATAAAAATAAAAGAATGCAAGGGCTAAAATGCTTTTGCTTCTATTTCATTTTTCTAGGTCCTCTCACTTTAATTAATAAATGTTTTGAAAAACTCTACAAACACTTTATCAAGGTACTTATCCAAATGAAGTGGCTGCACAGAACAATTCCCAATACAGGACGAAAAATATGTATTTCTCTGCTTCAAAGGCTCACTGTCTGCAGTGTTAAGAGACAGAATGTTTATGTCTGCCCCCCAAAATACACATATATCCACAGGTCAATTTACATAGAAATGCTCAGTGCTTAAGTCTGAAGGAATATATAATGCTGCCTTCCTGTCCATTTTCACTAAAAACTATGACTCTCAGTACTACATATCACCATATATAGCAAAAATGTGTTATTAAGGAGCAGTGACAAAATTTTACAGATTTTTCAATTAAATCTAGAGGTGTCACTGTTGACATATGACACAAATGTACAAGTTAGTGAAGAGGGTTGAATGAAATGGCCCTAAGTGATTTCAAACTGAGCATAATTTTAAGCATATGAAACTCTCTTGAGGCACTAAAGAGACTTTATCTGGAGTTGGGTGTAGATTTCTATCACTCATATCCAAGAAAGAGTAATTAAACCAAAGATGAGACACATTGGCATCTACAGGGGAATCAAGAGTCTATCTTGCCTGTGGCAGCTTAAACCAGCTTGGATTGTTTACCACAGCAAAACAGCCTGAAGGAATAGGACTGGGCTCTCTGTAAATATCAGACCACTAAATGTCAAAAGATAAGTAGTTTTTTACATTAAAGCATAATTTAGACCCCCAAGAAGAAATGCATACTAAACAGAAAGTTATGTCAGAAATTGGAAGGTTGCCTGCTACAGCCAGAACGTTCTCAAAGATACTTCCAGTAGCAGCAAAAGCAGCAAAAAACCCTGAAATAACTTCTCAAAAGGATGTGAATGGACTCATATGACATACTTTGATAGCAGATGACTAAACCTGATGATACAGTCAGTCTTTCTAATCAAACCTCAGTCATGTGCTTAAATGGTTTCTTAAAAACCATCTAGGACTTGAGGCCAGATCTTTGGCTGAAAGCACGTGAGCACATGGCTCTATTAACGTCAAAGGTATGCTGAGTCATTCCAGTTCAGGGTCTAGCACATAGTTTTCAATTATTTAAGACTCATATATATGAATTAAGAAACAGGAGCTGGGAGCACACATTGATGAAGCGTGTTCATGTCAATTTTTTGATACAGGTGACTGACAAGCTAAGTAGGTGCTCTGTTGGACCTGCTTCCATGAACAATCAAGAACCAGTTGGGGTTGTGAAAGTTGAGGAGAACCTTAGCTGCAATGACCTAACATTGTGGAGTTTAAAATCCTGAGTCAAGTGAGCAAGATAAATGACAAAAATTACAATCCTGGCCTTCAGGAAAGCAGATCTTGCCTTGTTCAGGGATCTGTTTGGCAGGACCCATGCAATACTGCCATGAAGGAACAGGGGTCCCAGAAGAGCTGGCTGATTTTCAAGGACAACCTTATCAAAGCAGAAGCATGGTCCTTTCTGACACTCAGGAGAACAAGCAAGTATGGCAGAAGACCACAGAAGATGGACACAGAAACAGACTACTAGGAGAAAGGGAGACATGGCCTGAGCATGCAGGGATGCAGACACAAGAGCCAAAGCTCAGCTGAAGCCAAAACTAGCTAGAGATGTGAAAAGCAAAAATAAGGAAGGCTTCAATACCAGCAGCAAAAAAAAGACTAAAGAAGAGATGAGACCACTGCTTAACAGGGCAGAGGACCTAGTGGTAAAGGAAATGGAAAAGTCCGAGGTATTAAATGCCTTTGTGCCTCTGTTTTTATTGGTAAGGTTTTTTTCTTAGGTGTCCCAGCTCCTTCATCTTAGTAGCAGAGTTTGTGGGAGTGAAGTATTACCCACGACAAACAATGATCAAATCAGGAACCACTAAAGCTAATTGTATATATACAAGTCCGTGGGCCCAGATAGGCTGCATCTGAGCTGGCTGATTGCATTGCAAGGCTGCTCTCGACTATCTTCAAAAGATCATAGGAATTGTGGGAGGTCACCAGTGGCTGGAAAAAGCCCATCTTCAAGGAGAGCAATGAGGAGCCAGACCACTACAGGCCACTCAACCTTGCCTCTGGTCCCAAGTGGGTTATGGACTAAGTCCTCTGGGATGTCATTTCTGAGCACATAAAGGACAAAAAGGTGACTGAAAGCACCCAGTGTGGATTCATCAAGGACAAACTGGGTCTAACCAACCTAAATGCCTTTGGTGATAACATGACTGGCTCAGTGGACAAAGTGAGAGCAAAATGTGATGTTAAATTTGATTTTAGCAAAGCCTTCAACAATGTCCTGTAATATCACTATAGCAAAATTGGTGAGACACTGGCTAAGTAAGTGGGTAAGATGGATGGAAAATCAGTTGGACTCTCAGACAGATTGGGTTCTCATCAGTAATACTAAGTCCAATTAGCAGCCAGTTACTATGGGCATCCCCCAAGTACCAAAAGTGGGTCTTTACCCACATTTTAACATCATTTAATACTCTTTAACATCCTTATTAACAAGCAGCATAATGGGTCAGAGTGCACACTCTCCAGCTTCATGGATGGTAACACATGGGGAAGCACCTGATATGCTGGAGGGCAGGACTGATCTTCAGAGGGACCTTAACTGGCTGGAGAAAAGAGACAACTGAAACCTCCTGAAAGTGAACAAAGGCAAATGCAAAGTCCTGCACATGCGACAGTATAACCACCATGCAGCAGTACAATCTAAGATGGCTAAGAAGCAGCTTTGCTGTAAATGACATGGCAGACCTCACAGACAAAATGAACATGAGTTAGCAGTGTGCCCTTACAGCAAAGAAGGCCAACACATACTGGGCTGGATTAGCAAGGGTGTAGCCAGGAAGTCAAACAAAATGATTACTCCCCTTTATTAAGCACTTGTAAGCACAGGGAAGTACTGTGCCCAGCTTTAGAATCCCAGAATGGTTGAGGTTGGAAGGGATCTCTGCAGGTCATCTGGTCCACCCCCCCTGCTCAAGCAGTGTCACCTAGAGCAGGCTGCCCAGCACTATGTCCAAACAGCTTTGAATATCTCCAAGGATGGAGACTCCACAACCTCCCTAGGCAACCTGTGCCCCTGCTCCATCACCCTCACAGTGAAAAAGTGTTTCTTGGATGTTCAGACAGAGCCTCCTGTGTTTCAGTTTGTAGTCACTGCCTCTTGTCCTGTCACGGGGTACCACTGAATAGAGCTTGGCTCTGTCCTCTTTGCACCCTCCCCTCAGGTATTAATATACATTGATGAGATCCCCCTGAGCCTTCTCTTCCGTAGGCTAAACTGTTCCAGCTCTCTCAGCCTTTCCTCATACAACAGATGCTCCAGTCCCTTCATCATCTTAGTGGCCCTGGGGTTTTAGCTATTGGGTTTTGGCTGCCCCAATACAAGAACAGCATTGACATATTGAACATATTGAAGCAAGTCCAGCGGAGGGACACAGATGGTCATGAAGCTGAAGCATGTCAATGTATGAGGAATGACTGAAAGAAGAGGATTTGTTTAACTCTAAGACAGCTATACCTCCATCCTTGGAGAGCTGACAGAGCCCTGAGCAACCAGATCTAGCTGGGAGCCTGGACTAAATGACACTGAGCAATCCCTTCTAACCTGATACCGGTCATGTCAAACTGTGAGTGTTTTCTATTCTTCTGTGTATCTATCAGCAACATGTTTTACCAATTAGTAATAGAAGTCCTGGTCCAAGTGGTATTTTGTTTTAGGATTTTTCTGCTACAGACTCTCTCAATTACAGGATGATAGGAATAGAAAATAGCATCTATCACACTAAAAACATGGCAAGAGAGTATTACCCATTATGAAAGAGATTGCCATAAGTACACATATCCTTTTATGGAGAAAGAAAAGAAGAAAATGTTTGCAAGAACACTTGCCTGATTTGTTACCCCATTATGGAAAAACTGGTCTAACAATACTGCAAAGATTCAGAATATAAACATGTAATCATGTGAAAGAACTGCATTCACTGCAACAGCTAATTGGCCCTGCATAAGCTACATAAGCATTTGTTTTACATAAATTACACCACTATTATCCTGACACAAGTAGGGTTCTCTCCTCTCTAACCATCGCAGGTATTGAACTACACAAAAAGTGTGTACTTCCGTTAAAGAGTTTATCCCTCAGGAAATAAGTGTTGGCAACATATATCAGCTAAATAATCACTTGGACTTTTCAAGTATGATTCAGCCAATCTAACTGACGAAAGCTAATTTGTAAGCGATCCATACTGGCACAGATCACTACACAGGAGAACGCAGACACCTAACTCTCCATTTATTGTTATGAAATACTAATATTATAGCAGCAACACCCATTACTTGATTTGCATTTAATTGTATAGATTGAGCTAGCTGATTTTCACTTGCAGGCAGAACATGTGAATACATTGTTACCTATGGATGCAGCTACAATTTGTTTCACATAGTCTACAGAGGGAAACCCAAAAAACAGATTTGAAATTGCTTGGGCAGTAAACTAATATGCACAAAGGAACCACTTGCTATAATTAACATGAAGTCCTGGAACTGGCTGCCCAGAGGAAGTTTGAGAGGTACAACCTACACTATGTGAAATTCAGCGGGTTTTGATTGTTTAGCAGAGCATGCACACAATGGTAAAAGCATGTCTAGACTAGCATCATATGTCAAAAAACCACAAATACTTTACTCAAATGTTTAATTCTGGAAAGATTTAAAGATATGTGCCATCAGCAGAGCCTTGTAGGCCACAGACCTCTATGGATGATGGGACCAGATATCTATTAAACATCTGGTAGCTTTCGTTCTGTGGAGCAGAACAGGCATGTAATATTAACTGCTGGCCTGGGAGTCGTCCTTTATTTCTGAAGAACTGGATGTGGCAAGCGACATTTCATTACAAATGAACACAAATCATCATATCAGGAAAAAGTTTTATTTAAAATGTTAATTACTACAGTAAGTGCAACCAACATAAATTATACAACATAGGTGAACTGTTTGTGCAGTTTCAAAGGAAAAAAAAATATAGCACATTTGGCACTAGAATTCTCATATTTTCCTACACTATGGTATTTGCATTACTGGCACTGACATATAGAACAGCACTGAAAATGGTGACCACATAAAAGATGCTTTAATCCCCGAGCTGCAGGAGCCGCTAACAAAGACACTGATGGTGTACAAACTGTTTTGTTAATACTTTGCAGTGCTCCACAATATTTTTATCTCTTCAAAAAGCAAAGATACCTACAAAAGTATAAATTCATACAGTGACACTTTATCAGCTAGAAAACAGGAATGGTGTAGTATCTTTCTGTTTTTCTTTATGCCTACTTGGGGGGAAATTAGCATGACTCATGGAGTAATGATGTATACCACAACTTCCAACGACAGTGTAAGCCAAATAACTCCAAATTAAGTTTTTATATTGTAACCAACTAAACACGATGATATATCAACTTACAAAAGCTTTTTGTCTTGTTTAAAATAGGAATTCTGACACTGAAGTTGAATAGTTTCAAGTTTCTATGAAGCCAGCTGGCTCAGTTAGAAAGTTCAAAGCTACCACTTCTAGAAACATTTTGTACAAATTCAGATGAAAACACTTGTGCTGTGCAGTGGGCAGAAGAATTGTACAGACCAATGAAAAATTCCTCTTTTGAGATAAAGCTCCAGTTCCACAGAACTAGTTACCATTCCTGGTAACGACATAAAGCTATGAGATATCAGCCCTTAAACTTACTAGTTCAGCACCAGTTCTCTTATTCCGGAATCAAGAAAGAGTAATTTTGTTTAATAGAAGTTTCTCATGGGGTATTGCCACAGTCCCAGTATACGCTGGGATAGGCTACACTGGGCATGCTGCTTCTTTCACTCCATTTTGCATTCTGCCTACAAATATGTGTTCACCACTTTCAACCACCAGTCCTCTGACCAGTGCCTAGATAACATCTCTCGAAAAAATAACAAGAAAAAGGACATCACAGGAGTATTTGATCTTCGGTATAACAAACATATGGATACTATTTAGCCATGAAACAATACCTTATTTAAGGTCAGTTATCTCATAATCATCATAGGAATAGATACATATCAGTGGAAAGACAGTACTTCCAGTTTTGCTGTTTGTTCTTGGCCCTTAAAAGACCTCACACTTCAAATCTTAACCATGGAGGTGTATTTTAAGATAACCTTTAAAGTTTTTAAGAATAGCCTAATTTTTAATCCCCCCCCACACACACACAGTTTTTCATAGTCAGATTTATGCTTTTTCAGTTTGGGGTAAAAAAAAGATTACTATTTCTCAATTGTGCATTAAAAATTTTATTGTGTGATTGGATAAGGAAACAAGAACTACTGCAGCTGCGAAGCTCCTATTCCAAAGTAGGAAAACAAATGTGGCATCCTTCATCAGAACAGATGTGTTCCTAATGTATTTTGAATAATAACTTCCTACTTGAATTGAAAAAAAAAAATCAGCAAAAATCCCATTGTATTTGTTTATTTTGTTTCTGGTATAAAATATTTCCAGTATGAGAACAAGTGTGTGATGAACTCTTTTCTTAAGAATCACTAGGAAAATTTTTTTATTAAATTCCTGTCACTTATAATTCCCCAAACCCAGTGAAAATAATAATGTTGGCTAAGTGTCAGACAGCATAAATCAAAAGCAATACATAAGACACAATTTGACTTAAACCTTTAGTATTTGGAATGACACATGACTAGAAAAAGATCTATGGTGCTTCTACAGGAAGGACAGTTCATAAATTGCCCTTATAAGCTTGAGCATGTTTCAAAAGAAAAACCCAAAGGAACAGAAAATAAGCATACCGTTATACAGAACGGTTTTCTAAAATTTCACTATTTAAAGTACACCACAGTGAAGCAAATTTGCTGGGGAGAAAAGTCACTAGTCAGTTAGGCTTTGCTCAGATTTAAAGAAAACTTTGAGAGCCAGGATGTCTTCCCTTGCTCTGTAGTGCCTTTGAGAATGAGGAAACAAACACACAGTCTTTGTAGGGTGAAAAAAAACCCCTCTACTTTGTCCTGAATATTAGACGTGATGTGATAGATACTGAAAAGAAAAAAAAGCTGGCAAGTGAAAACATATTCAATAAGGAAGAGAGCTGAAAGGTCTGGATTCTTAATGCATGGACTTTAGAATCTTGAACAAATGCTGGATGGGCTTCTTTCATAACCTGGGAAAACAAGAAAAAAGTCTAGCAAAAAGTTCCTCCTGTGAAACTTACTACTCAGATTTATTTCAGGAAAAAAATACCTTATTAATCAAGCATGTACTGCTCAAAATAAAGCAGTTACAAATAATCAAAACAGAAACTTCACTCAAGAAGCAGACAAACTTCTGTCCAGTCTCAGAAAACAATACAGGGACAATTTAGGACACAATTTTAAATGAAGTTAATCTAAAAACATGCTTGTTTGATGACAAGATAGAGCACGTCTGCAGAAGTTAGCAAGTTCTGGAGTTTGACAACTCTGATTTCCACCATTTATGCTTCCAAATTTTTAATTTTGGATGCAATATACTATGATGCCTTCCCCTATAAGTAGATTTTTGGATATAAGTACCTAATCTTTCAGGTACTCTTCTAGCTTATCAAGATTGCCTACACAACTGTCATTTCTCAGCAAAAAAAAAATCTCTGGCTTTAAATTTCATGATCCCCTTTAACCAGCTCACCTTGCCGTAACCATATTCCAGCACATTATTGTTCACACCGGGTTTTCCCAATAAGCAAGTCATAATTCAGAGCTGCTCACTTGATTTTAGAAGATATTTTCAAAATTCATCCAGATTATCTAAACTATCATCATCCTGCCCCAAATAGGACTTTTTACACCAGCACAATGCAGTTGCCACTACAAAAAGATTCTTCTTCATAAGACCCAGCCTCAGCTAACTACAAGAGCTAAGAATTAAGATGCTCATAGTGATGTTCCTTTGACCGAGCCAAGCCTTATCGCTTCTCTTCAAGGTTTCTTCAGACTGCCAGTGTGCTCCTGAGGCAAATCTGCTGATCACCTCCATGCACAACACTGTGCTTCATGCTCTAGAGCAGGTTTAGAGCACACTTCATTATGTCCACTGCTAAAAAGCAGAACCAAATCAGAGTTACCTCAAAGTAACACCTCTCCATGAAAGCAGACAACAGGGACTCCGCACAAACTACCATACCATACTACCTGCTCATGTTGACATTGCCACTAAAAACAAAGCTTCCTCGAAAGCTATCTAAATTCTGCCTTCTAGTAAGAGAAAGGGGCATGGCATGGCTTGTACACTGCTTTAGTCCAGAAGTGTATGCAAAGTGTATTCAGTTGGATACAATTTCACCTAATGACACACTTTCCAATGCATTTATTAAATCTGCAACTTGATATTTTGGGCATTATCTTCCTTCTCTCGTCATCCTTGACAGCCCCACGTAGCCTTCATATCTAGGCATTTCTTCCTGCCCTTAGACACTTATTTACCCCCACTGGCAATATTTTAGGAAAACAAAAACTGCTAACAGGAAAGAAAGGCAAGTCATTGAATGGATGGGTACAGAGTCTGTTTTGTTTTCAGTATACTTTCCAACACGCTCCTTTCAGTCTGAAGTTGTGTGCTGCTGAGAGAGTAGGTTCTTCAAAATGGGATTTATTTTAAAGAGCATCTTAATCACCCTGACGAGAGCCAGAGCTATGTTCAACTGCATCTTCACGGGCAGCTTTGTCAGGAACCTAGCAGGCAGGATAGTGCGGAGAAAGAATGAAAATTCATCCTTTGACGTACGATAGGTGGCTTGGTCCTCCGATTGCCGTTTACTTAAAACAAAACAAAGTCCTTAATCTGTGGCAAACCGTAAGTATTGCTTTTGGCAGGTTTCTAAGCACAAGCAAAAAAAAAAAAAAAAAAAGAAGGGGGGGGAGACGAAAAATCGTTTATTTCTGTTCCCTTCCCCCTCCCCGATGCGCAGCTCTATCTGCAGCCCATGTGGCTGGGAGGCAGCCACAGCCGGGTCCAATTCCTACTTTTCCACTTTGCCGCC
>NW_010973002.1:57536-58922 GCF_000737465.1 Haliaeetus leucocephalus
CGCGCCCGCCTGCCCGGCGCGGAGCTCGGCCCGGCGCGCAGCTGAGGAGGGGGCCGATCAGCAGCCGCGGAGGAGGAGCGGGGGGGGATGCCGGAGAGACACAAAGCCGGCGGGGGAAGCAGCCCACGGCTCGTCCCGGGATGGGGGCGCCGCGCCGGGTCCTCCTGATGGTGCTGCCGCGGGTGCTCTGGGGCTCCATCCCCCTCTTCCTCATGCTGCTGCCCGCGGCCGAGCCCATCTGCCCCGAGCCATGCGACTGCCAGCAGCATCAGCACCTCCTCTGCACCAACCGGGGCCTGCGCTCGGTGCCCAAGGCTGCCGAGCCCCAGGATATCCTCACCTACAGCCTCGGGGGCAACTTCATCGCCAACATCTCCGCCTTCGACTTCCACCGCCTGGCAGGGCTCCAGCGCCTGGACCTGCAGTACAACCGGATCCGCTCCCTGCATCCCAAGGCCTTTGAGCGCCTGGGTCGGCTGGAGGAGCTCTACCTGGGCAACAACCTGCTGCCGGCGCTGGCCCCCGGCACCCTCAGCGCCCTGGCCAAGCTGCGCATCCTCTACGTGAACGCCAACGAGATCGGCCGCCTCAGCGCCGCCTCCTTCTCTGGCCTCGGCAGCCTTGTCAAGCTGCGCCTGGACGGCAACGAGCTGGGCTCGCTGGGCGACTCCACTTTCTCAGGGCTGCCGAACTTACTCTACCTGCACCTGGAGTCCAACCGCATCCGCTGGCTGAGCCGCGGTGCCTTCACCGGCCTGGCTAAGCTGCGCTTCCTCGACCTCTCAGGGAACCAGCAGAGTTCCCTTCGCCACCCGGACATCTTCGGGCCGCTGCGCTCCCTCCACACCCTGCTGCTGGCCAGCAACAGCCTGCAGCAGCTGACGGGGGGGCTCTTCCAGCACCTGCCCAGCTTGGGGAAGCTCTCGCTCAGTGGCAACCGCCTGGCTCACCTGGCCCCGGATGCCTTCATGGGGCTGGGTTCGCTGAAGGAGCTGCGCCTGGAGGGGAACCTGCTGAGCCACCTGCCCGCTGCCCTGCTGGAGCCTCTGAGCAGCCTGGAGGCGCTGGATCTGAGCCGCAACGCGCTGACCGCCCTGCACCCTGCCACCTTCGGCCGCCTCAGCCGCTTGCGGGAGCTCAGCCTGCGAGACAACGCGCTGGCCACCCTCCCCGGCGAGCTCTTTGCCTCCAGTCCGGCCCTCTACCGCCTGGAGCTGGAGGGGAACGCCTGGAGCTGCGACTGCCGCCTCCGCGGCCTCAAGCGCTGGCTGGGGGCCTGGCACTCCCAGGGCCGCCTGCTCACCGTCTTCGTGCAGTGCCGCCTGCCACCCACCCTGGCCGGCAAGTACCTCGACTACCTGCAGGACGCCCAGCTGCCGCCGCCGC
>NW_010973002.1:59898-103345 GCF_000737465.1 Haliaeetus leucocephalus
GCCCTCAGCGAGGCCGACCTCATCGAGTTCCCCTGCGAGCGCTTCATAGACAGCGGCGGCGGCAGCCGCCACGGCGACGACCACCTGCTGCAGCGCTTCGCCGACTGAGCCCGCCAAACTACAGCTCCCGGCAGGCCCCGCGGGGGAGGCGGGCGCCGCCCTGCGGCGAGGCCCGCTGGGAGCTGTAGTCAGCGCGGCGAGGGGAGGCGGCCGTTGGTCTGTGAGGGGCTGGCGCCGGCCCCGCCGGAGAGCTGTGGCGCGGTGGCTGCCTTCAGCCGCCCTTTGCTGCAGGCCGGGGCCGATGCCATCTGTGAGACGGGCTTGCTCGGTCACCTTTGCGAGGAGGTCACTGTTTTCTCAGAAATCGTCGCTAACCCCGGCGAAAGGCCCGACTGTGGCGGGAACCGCTCCTTGCCATGAGGAGAGCAAAACGGCGGGAGCTACTGCGAGCAGCAGCTGGTGCCTCCCTTACGCGAACTCAGAGCCGTGAATTGAAGCGTGGTATCTTGCAGGTGGTTTTCTCGGACTGCAGCGGGGAACAACAGTTTGAGTGAGCGGCCCGGCCCCACGCGAGGACGCTTTG
Source organism: Haliaeetus leucocephalus (assembly GCF_000737465.1). NCBI lineage: Eukaryota > Metazoa > Chordata > Aves > Accipitriformes > Accipitridae > Haliaeetus > Haliaeetus leucocephalus. The sequence goes on from NW_010973002.1 coordinate 60,482, forward strand.
AACAGACTTTTCCAAGGCACCAGCCCTTCCTCGTCAAAATTTTGGACTGAGGGTTGTCTCTTAGTGTTACTGTTGAAATGAGTGCAACCTGCGAGTCGTCTAGAGGGCTGGAAATGTATGTTTTACGCTGGACAGTTTGAAGGCTGTGCCATTTTAAGTCAAACTGAATGTGAGGCGATTTAACGTGCGTGAGTGTGTTTCCATACTTTTTTGTAAACGGGAAACGGTGCAGCTGGTTAGTTTTGCAGGAACATATTGCTGACACCACTAGGAAAAAAACTAACAGAGTTTTGTAATATGTTTACAAATGAGCTATTTTTAAATTGGTTTGGAATAAATACTGCTTGGTACTTGTACACATTAACGTGTGCTGTAGTTGTCTGTGTCCGTGATGGTCAGTAGGTCACTGACCCTCACATAATCCATCTTCATTTCTAAATGGGTGGATGCAGAGGTGAACTGTTGATGGATAAATAATACTGGTGCCTTTCTTCAGAAACAATAATAGGTGAGAATATTTCAGGAATGTGAAACAGTCTATATCCTAACAGGCAATTCTCTCTTAGCCTTAGCCTACTAAAGTTAGAAGCTTTATGTACCTCACTGTGAAATAAAACATTTTGGTATATTAATCTAGATTCTGTCTTTTGTGTAGCTGAGTGAGTAATGCTAAAGTTAAACCCTTTTGCAGTAGTATATGATGTTTGAGTTGGTTTTGTTTGTTGTTGTTTTTTTTAAATTTGAATTTTGCTTTTGGTTTTAGAGCAATGCTAATCATTTTATGATCAGTTGCTCTCTACTTTCTCAGACTTTTACTTTCCTAAATATTTACAGAATGAGGTTCTGTTACTATGAAATATGGTGGTTTAGTTTACATTAATAATTCTCTCTGTGTGGTCTGGAAATGAGCTAATTAAAAAGGTCCAAACTGGGGTTACACTTTAAATGCAAATGTTTTAGATGGAGTTTGTTAAATTGTTGAGACCATTGATACTACTTCTGCTGCTTTGAATTTAATGTGCAACCTCAGATGAACTCTTGTGGAACTGAATGGCTTGAAGGAAGTGTTAGTGGACTATGGAGACATTCGTCTCAATATCATGCATTCAGTGCTGACCTGAGGTGTTCATGACTACAAGTTGTTTATTATCATAATTGCAAGTAAGCGATTTGGGTATTTTTTCTTTTTTTTTTTTCCCCCCCTTTTTTTTTCCTTCCTTCAGATGAACAAGTGTTTGCAAAAGACACCATAGTAACTGGTACCTTCAATTGGAGTTCAGTGATTGAATGGAGAGAAAAGACTTTATGTTCTGAAGGAATTTTGTTCAATCTCTAAATTCAAATGGGAGAAAAGGAGAGACTGTAGAGGTCATTTGCCTTAATCTTTGCCTTTTAAATGTAGAAAAAAAATCAAAGTCTTGATTCTTGAGTCAGTAGCAAAGAGTCCTTTGGGATTTCATTTTGACAGGCAGTAGTTTTCATGATTATCAGGGGCCAAACTTGATTGTCAGTGTATAGATTAAAATTCGTAACTCTTATAGACAATGATGAATGGAATTAAAACTGAAGGAATGCAGGATCAGGTTTTATTTTTTGTTAAGAATCTTACATTTCTGTTCTTTTGGACACCTGGGTGCTTTTGGCCACTTACGATTGACTGTGGAATACACCACTGTTTATTGTTAGAAATGCAGTGGGGATTATTGAGTAAAGCTGTGTATCACACTAACATTAGCTCTATCACTGGATATTCTTCCAATGGGAGATGCATAGATGCTGTACATGGTTATAATCAATTATGTCAATAAATCCATTTGCTGAAAGAAAATTGCTGTCTTAGATTGTATCTCATAATGCATCACTTCAATCATAGACTGGCTGTAACTTCTTCATATTACTAGCACTGCTGTTTCTTAGGACTGCAGAGGGTGCCTCATCATTCGATCTGTCATGTCTTTTCACCACATATTATGTTTTCTATTTTGGTTGTAATGTGTTTGGATAGTACAAACACTAAAATAATTAAAATGGTCAGTTCTGAAACAGGTAGACCACTGTCCCAAACAGGTAGACCACTGTCCCAAGGTAGACTAATAAGGTGCTGTGAACTAATGACCCTTTATAAGCTAAATAAGAAATAATGATTGTTTGGGATAATACAAATATTTTGTGCTCATTGGAAGTTACAATTCAGAGGTTTTTCAGCATTACCAGGCTAATGGTATCAATATATCATGTTGAGCATATGCATGTTGTTCTAATTAAGAATTCACTGATTCTTTTTGAATTTATACAAACTTCTGGAGAATTGCTAGAAAGAAATGGAAATGGCTCTTTGTTCCAGCCTAGGAGAAGGAGATACATAGATCTACACAACAACAACAAAAGATGGTTAACAGAATGAAGTTGGTGACTTCTTAAAAGTCACAAGTTCTGTAACTCTAGGAATACTTAGCCTTTGTGTGCAGCTGTTACTTGCAGCTTGTTTGCTGGGGCAGGGGGAAGCTGTCCTGGCAGGTGTTTGAGGAAAGAAATGCCAGTGACATTCAATTTACCAGTAGTAAAGTATTGATATGTATTCGGGTCTTTTTTAAAGTAAGCTTCTTTCTAAAGAATGACTGTAAAAACAGCCCTTTCTAAATGGATGAATCTACCATCAATTTGTGCTCAAAATGTTTGTCCTTCTAGCAGAAGTAGAGTTTTACTGCCCTGTCCTCTCCTGGAATCCATGCAGCTTGGGGGAGAGTGAACCAAGCGCTGTTCTCCTGCTGAGTAATTACCGAGCATGTTATCTATCAAAGACTGAAAAATCACCAGAATATTGTCCCATCAAATTAAGTGGACTACTGCTGGGGAGTGTGCAAAAGGTACCAGGGCTTCCCTGGTGGCGGCAGTGCTTGGTCCGGCAGCCTCTGCCCACCTCCTGTTCCCCACCCCAGCCCCTGACCCTTCGCTGCAGCCAGCTGGCACGGTTGTTTGTGCAGCTGGAAGGTGAACTGCAAAATTGATCCTCCTGGAAAATAACCTTTCCCAGTGCCTCCCCTCTCCCCTATTTTTCAGCCAGCTCAGTTTCTTTGATTCTGTTCAACTCGCACAAGTATTCTAAGTGGCAAAATATGGGGGTGCAGTGCAGAGGCAGGAAAAAACAAAGATGGGAAGCTGCTTAAACAATCTCAGGTAGTCTCGACATCCAGTTTGTCCGCAGTCTTAAGAAAATCTGTACTGTTTACATTAGGTAAAAATCCTGTGTAGAGGATATACCTTTACTAGAAAATCATTAATGAGCCGCAAAACTGAAAATGCTTAAAACTTCTCTATGAGATCCTAGAAACATTGATGTTACAGCACAGGGCTAGAGAGAAATAATCTGAAGAGAACAGGGCTGTAATGGTGTCAGTAAAGGTCTATGTGTGCATGAAAAACCCTTGTTGAAAAGCACCACTTGACTATCAGAGCCTGTGTTAACACAGTTGGATTTATAAAACTACTGATTTCTCTATGCAGTGCTATCTTTAGTTTTCACAATGCACTGCAAATGCCACATTTTAAAATACTGTCATCAGTTGAACCATGTTATTACCCTTACAAGAAGGGACATGGTAAATTATATATGTCTCTTGTGCCTTTTCCTTTCTGCTCTTTACTGAGAGAGATTTGGAACATGAGGAATTGGGAGGAAAAAAAGAGTCTACTCCAGTTCCATCAGGATATTTATTTAACTAGTAAACTGACATTTGGATTGTAGTGGATGAGTCCACAAAAAATCATTTGTTTTCATGACAGTGTATGTATTTGCAGAAAACTCCTTCAGCAAGCAAGAGAAATACTACTTCATTTCCAAAAACCTGGCTGCTGACACTAATTCATGTTTCTCTGGCCACCAAGGGTGTGCATATGTTGTGTGAGGTCCACAAGTGAAGCTTTGGTTTAAAAAATTATTTTTAAAATCAAATCAGCCAAATTATGTGTACACAGTGATGTACTTGATTTTTCATCTGGGCAACTCTTTTGAGATGAGTTGCTATATAAACATTGATCTATAACCTGATATTTGTTAAGTGGGGACTAAATGTAAGGAAACCATGTGTGTGCTGGACGCTGGATTTGTTCTTTTTGCTCCATGCTAAATATAGCACAGTTTTGGCAGCCTGTCCGAATACTGCTGTTGTGTTTTTCTCCATAGAAAGTTGAGTTTTCTCAAGAGCATGCTTTAATTCCCATAGAAATCAAATTCCCATAGAAAAATAGTCAATTGTCTTTAAACACAAATATTTATCTTGATATCATTGTACATGAGTTTATTTATGTAGATGCTCCTTGATATTTTTTTTTAAATATATCTATATCTCATTTGTTTTTACAAACAAGGCTGTAAGAATTAAAATTAATAATACAGTACGAATAAATAGCTGGAAGAAAACTACCTAAAAACATAATAGAGATATTTACTAACAAAGAAGATCCTGACACTTTAAAGAGAATTTATCACTATTTATAGTGTGATGCATATCTCGTCTGTTGTTGGATTTTTAAAGGTACGTTTATTTTTAATTTGATAATCTATGTGTAATAATCTTATGTCATAGAAATAAACTGTTTTGTCCAGGGATGGGGAGGTCCCCACATACATAAATCTTAAAAGATAATGAGTGCTACAAAGAAAATTGGGGTACTGTTAAAAGTATTAATTCTTACTAAAGTATTACCTGTATTTTCATTGCAAAGCCCATGTGAAGTTGCTGCCAGGCAGAGCAGTCCTTAGCTAATACATTAAATGGTGTCTCTTGATTTCAGATAGATAGGTGTAATCCTTTTCCTTACTTTAGCAAAGTTTTTTTAATGTTCAGACAAACATATTCTCAAATCACGTTTAATATTTTTTTCAAAATATTTCCATTTTTTGTATATTCATTATTTCAAAATACTTTACTGCTCTTCAGAGATCCATCCATGTGGAACCTGTACCGAGAGAGAATCTGAACAAACATTAGAGCAATCTGTCAGTCAACATATGGATACCAGTTTGTAATATAGCAACTGCTCAGAGGTTGTGAAGTGAGCGTTCTCTTTTTTATAATCATGTGAGAATGAACGACTAACAAAACATTCATGCAGGGCCACAGCTGTGCCTTCTAGCTATGGAAAATGTATTACTGTAATATAGCACCTTATGCATCAGTCTAGTCTAGCCTAGTTCATTTTATTTTGCCATGTGAGACTAGAAAAAAACTTGATTATGAGACGTGAATTTCAAGGAAATAGAGCAGATAAGCTTTTTGTGAAGTCCTTGGCAAAAATCCTGTGAACCAGAATTTTCCTGGTTCATTTAACTTCTCACATATGCAATTTGTTTCATTGTCATTAGTTTAGTATATGTTTGTTTAGTTGTAGTAAATATTTAGAAGTCATTTGAGTATTTGAAGAAGGCCTAGATACATATAATAGATAAAAATCATCTCATTGAGAGACTGATTTGTCTCATAAGGGACAAATATTTCAGGAATGTTGTCTTTAAAATAAACGTGAATGCCAGTTTTAAGTCAAGAAAGGAATTCTCTTTCCTTGGAACATGAAGAAAATAGGAAGGTTGTAAATAATTACACGACTCTCTTATTTAATTCCTTGCCAATAAGAGCAAAGATTGGCATTATGTTAACAAATTATATTACATGAGGATATGCATGTAGCGTATCTGGATCCAGAAAAGTTCACTGAAATGATGTCTGTGCTGTCACTTTTAAACTAAGGCATTCACTGTTACACTGCTGTAGTTCATCCTAACAGTGAGAAAGACCTCTTTTCATATGTTAAAATCCATGTTCTAGTACAATCTTTAGCTTCAGCTGTCATTGTACCATTAACACATCTATCATTGTCCCATTGATATTAATTTTCCTCCCATCTTGCTTAATATTTAAATATTGAAGTTAAAATTCAGTTTAAATACTGAAGTTACTTAGCACTGTAGCAGCCCCATCTGACTACTGTAAAACAATTTGAAATAAGGGAGAATTCTCAGTGGTGATACCTATCAGATGAAAGGTCAGAAATAATTTTACTCTAGAGGAACACGCTCAGGAAAAGCATGGTTTCAGAAAAAAAATATTTGTTTTGTTTATGACTGAAGGGTAACATGGTTTATTTGCCACTACTATGTCATGATCTAAATCTTGAACAAGTATGCTGCAAGACAAGGATCATATGTTAGACTTATGAGACAATTTGGAGCATTGCTCAATACATACAGCAGATGTTTTAGCGTACCAGTTTTTTGCAGCAACAGCTTGATCCTTCTTCTGTTTTCACTGCGTGAGAGTGAAAAGATTTCAAGAGTCTTAATACAGGTACCCATCGATAATAGGTCTGTGGCAATGGAATTAACTGTATTGCAGAACTGTGCTCTAAGATTCATCCTAAAAAAGAAAAAAAATATTTAGTTCTCAGATCTGATCAGTTTAGAGGGATGAACCCAAGTGTTAACTAGCATGGAAATGTCTTTCTCAGCTGATAATTACAGAAGAGGGGGAATCTTTCATGATCATTGTAGTAAATTGTTAACTCTGAAACCTAAAGATGCCAGACTAAACACCAACTGTTTCACTGTTGATGACATTATCATAAGGACCCAATTAGCTCATTTTCCCTCAAACAAAACTTCTCCACTTCCTCTTGATGCCTAAAAAGATTTACTTATTATTTAAAATATTTTGTCAAAACCTTCAGTTTTTCTTTCTCCCAGCAGTGCTCCTGCATTAGGTATTGACAGTATAGAACTCTGCAGCCTGTTGCAACTTTATAATGTAAGCGTGGCAGAAGTAACTCAGAGCTAACTGTACTCACTGAGTTCAATATGAAAATGAATAAAGCAGTAAATGTGCCAACAAAACTGGAACTTGCCAGTAGTTCCCGTAAGCCTGGTGCAGGAGCTGGGATCCTGTAGCAGCTGTACAGTTCTGCTGTGCTGCTGGTGCCTTCCACCTGACTGCTCTTAGTGGTGCAGCACTACCTTCTTCCAGCATCTTACTCATTGCCACAGGGTTTTCTCCAACAGATAAGGGACATTTTGTTCAGCCTGGTATCCATTCAGTTATTTGGTTTTTCTTATCTCATTTTTTAATTTCTGTATAATGGGAGTTTGTTTGGGTTTGTTTTATCTGATTTGAAATAAGAGATAACAGCTGTTTATTTTAAAATAGAGTCTGCTCTTAGAAAGAGAAGGAAGGAGTACATGAACTTGAAATAAATCCTGTTTAAATGGAAGTTATTTTATTCGGGAACAATTTGTGATTGGAATGATTCATTGGGATCCCACTGATACTATTCTGCTGGCACAAAGGAAAATGCAGAGGCTTCTGGTTTTCCTGCCAGGATGTATCCCTAAGAACCTGAGACTGCAGAGGTCCAGTGGGAACTAAAGACATCCCTTCCTTCCATTTCTGTGGCTCAAATGGAAAAGAGATTCAGGGTCAGCATCTTTTTCACTGGAATGGCTAAGAGCTTCATTTGTTCTATAAAATATATATTGACCTACGCTGATTTTGTACCTGGAGAGCTATAAATAGGTTTCACACTAAAGGCAGCATCAAAAACCTGACATTTTTGGAGACAAAACCTCCTTACTTTTCCCCTGTAAAACTGAAGTCAGCACAGGCTGAAGTAACTGGCAGTTTGCTGAAGGTGTTAACAGCTCTTTGAGGTGTCTGTAATGTGCAACTGGGTACACTTTAGTCGGTTAAAATAGTCTCTCATATATATATTTTTAGAGGTATTTAGAATATGTCCCAGGCGGAAAATACTAATGAATTCCAAACTGTTAGCTTGTAATGATACAGACCTACTTGGATTTTGGAATCATTTGTTGTTTACATTTGCACTTGCAAGTGCACCTGAGGCGTTCCTGAACTTCAGTCTGATCATACATTTTTATCCAACCTGCTAAAATCGCCTACCATTCCAATTAGCACAACTGTACCTGGAAAACTGCTGCCATTCTCACTTACAGCTTTTTACTTTTAGCCTTTTCGCTTATACCATGGTAGAAAATCATCTTAATCTATGAGCTCCTAGGCCTTGAGGTATGCAATTGCTTATGAAACAGGAGACCTGACAGTTTTCACAGCCTTTCAAACACAGCCAAACTCTGACAACCAGATTTGTGGGTTTTTTTGCTGTGGTAAATAACTGATGGATTAGAGCTTTGCAAATACGCTACAGTTGCCAAAGTCTACCAGTAGTGACAGCAGTGGCAGGACCCAAGCGTGTATGCACTGGAATAATCATTTGGCTGTTCAGATTGGGAACTCTACAAAAATTTGGGCATGTGCAAAACATCACTAGAACTGATTTTATACCTTTAGGACTTAGCAGTTATTTTATTGTGATTTTTTTTTCCCAAAATGTTCTTTGTCTTCTTCCCTGTTCTATTTTCCTTCTCCAGCTGGCTAGAGGCTTTTGGGTTGATACAGCCAGAATGACTGGAACATGTGTTTAAGGATGCTGAGCATCCAATGTGTCTGAGAAGCTGCGGGTGCTTAGAAAATATGATGCCTTAGAAAATATGCAAAATATAGACTTCAGGAGGCATTCAAGTTCAACATTGTGGTCCCTACATGGATAGCTGTCCGAATTCATGTGTTATCATCCTTGTTTATCCCTTACCATGCTTAGCTGCCTTTTGTTTCGCTTTGTGATCTGTAATAAGGTGTCAAGTTTGGTACCTCTTGCATTGTGTTTTGAGGTGGTCCTTACTACTGTAGACACTCAGGTTGCATTTCTCTCCAAAGCAGCCAGTACATGTATTGCATATTGTTTATCGAGTATTGACAAAGTACAAGAAAGATTATGGGTTTAGAAAATATGTTTCTTGCCTAAAGCTTTACTACTCAGCTGATGATAAACCAGGCAGACAGCCCCAGTGATGTCGAATTTGGTCTGATTCTTCAGAAAGACTGCTGCCTCTCTCCTGAGAGGGGAAAAGCTGTCAGACTTCTCCCTTCTGTGTTTGTGATCTTTCTGCTTTGGCTGAAACTGGTTTCCTAAGTTTCTTTACAGAAGGAGGTATGTATTGTGACTGCACGCCGTGGAAGGGACCCATGCTGGAGCAGTTCGTGAAGAACTGCAGCCTGTGAGAAGGACCCACATTGGAGAAGTTCATGGAGGACTGTCTCCCATGGGAGGGACCCCACGCTGGAGCAGGGGGAAGAGTGTGAGGAGTCCTGCCCCTGAGGAGGATGAAGCGGCAGAGATAATGTGTGATGAACTGACCGTAAACCCCATTTCCCGTCTCCCTGCGCTGCTGCGGGGGAATAGGTAGAGAATCCGGGAGTGAAGTTGTGCCCGGGAAGAAGGGAGGGGTGGAGGGAAGGTGTTTTGAGATTTGGGTTTATTTCTCATTACCCTACTCTGATTGATTGGTAATAAATTGAGTTAATTTTTCCCAAGCTGAGTCTGTTTTGCCCGTGACGGTAATTGGCGAGTGATCTCTCCTGTCTTTATCTCGACCCACGAGCCCTTTGTTATATTTTCTCTCCCCTGTCCAGCTGAGGAGGGGGAAGTGATAGAATGGCTTTGGTGGGCACCTGGCGTCCAGCCAGGGTCAACCCACCACAAGGCAAAATCCTGACATACGGGCCAGTGGTAGAGCTTTTATCACCTGTGTATGTTTTCACATCAAAGAGCTTGTGTAGCTGCCTGTTTTTCAGACAGTGCCCTTTGAACCTAAAGTGGTCAGAATCAGACAGGAACAGTCAGAAACTGAATTTTTGTTCATTAATCTGAATATTCAAACCAAGAACAATTCATACATTATACAGAGGAATTCCAAATCTGGCATAATTCTTCTCAAAGACACTAATCTCATTTCAGGCAGCTTTCTCTTTCTGGTCTCCAAGGGAGCTGCCCTGCAGAGTGGTCCCTCTCTCCCATGCCACCCCTCTGTGTGCTGCTGGGATTAGCCTGCATTTCTCAGAAGCCTTTGGAGGTTTTTTTTGCTTCTTGTTTTCTTTGTTTACTGCTGTATAATAGGCCCCATCCATGTCCCCTCTTTCTTTGCCTTATTAGGTTTTTAAACGTCAGGATTACGGCAACTGGGTCATTACAGCAGAGCTGCTGAAACTGATGTAATGACCTCTGTGTTTTGAAGTCAAGAGTTAGAATCAATGCTTTATCTGCTTAACCCTAATGCTGAAACACTTTAAACAATCTTTGTTTCATAATTCATCTGCCCTTCTTGTGTCCTCAAATTCTCAACTTACTCTTCTAAAAAAGTAAGTGACATTTTTCTGACTCATCTTTTCCATGTAAAGTCATTATGCCTGACCCATAAATATAAACTTCCAAAGAGCAAATACTTTGCATCTGAAAAGGTCGGAATAGCATGTATTTTCCTGAGGGGACAGAAGCCCTCTCAATATATCCAGGAAGACTTTATTAACCATCCATTTAAAACTACATGAAGTTAAATACCACTTTGCAAAAGGGATTGTTTTGGAGAAGAGTAGGGATGTAACTAAAACTATGTTTATTATATATTACTAACAAACTTAGACTACAGAATTACAGCATAAAACCACAGCTGTTTACTAATCCTCTAGATTAAATTGTTATTCCTAGAATTATTTATCAGTGTAAATACATTATGCCAAACTGCTGTAGCACAATGGATCCCAAGGCAGCCCAGTTTTTGCTAATTTCAGTGGATCTACATCAGACCTGAACAAGAGCCAAACTTTCTGTTTTCCTGCTTCTGCTGCAAAAATTAGCTGTGGATATTTAGAAGAATTGGTGGTCTATTTATCAGGAGTCTGATTAAACAATTCAGTTATTGATCTCTTTCACATAACTGTGAAGTTATATTCTCATCATTTGTGGCGCAGTGTGTGAAACTAATTAATTTCTGGAAAATGTTCATCTGTGATTTGGCTACAGCCGTTATACTTCTTGGAATATCACACAGGAAATGAAGCTACCAAAAGGAAACATCTGTTTGTATCTAAAAACTCAAACATTTCTGAAGTTTAGCAACATGCATTCTTCTTGGGGCTGCCACCTATTATACTCGGCTCTAGAGCAAATACCAAAAGGATACTTGAGGTGACCTTTTGTATCAGATTAAACAAAATGAGAAAACACTTGGCAATCAGACTTCCTCTGCTAGGCCATGGGAAACAGCAGAGCAGAGGAACAGATACAGTAAAAACATATTAATTCAATCTCATTTGCTTTAGAACAGTCCAGCAGTGAAAAGAACAACTAACTGTGAAAGACCTGGGGTCTCTGTAATTTGGCACCTCTTGAAGTCTGTCTAGATTCTTCTGACAAGGGCTATCTCAAGCAGCAATAAAACGGGAGGGGATGAAGAAGAACAAAGGACTAGAAAACATTATGTGGGAAATGGTTTTCTTTCAAAAGCTATTTCATAGGATGAAAATATCCCCAGTGGACTGCAGTTTCAGTATCAATGTTCTTGTTGCAAGTTAACACACACTTGTTCTGAATTTTTTTTCACATATTTCTTTAAAATACTGTGTGGATTTCAAGGTTCCCTGTGTTTGTGTAGCTCTGCGACTCCCTTGTTTGTTGGTGTGCTGACCAAAGCTGGGGAAGGAAAACAAACTGTAATTTCCCAGTGAGGTTAAGCTAGCACAAGCCAGAACGCCGTTAAAATAATAGTCCTGTTTGCTGGTGGATGCTTGTCCCTTCCATCTGTCCATCCAGCACATGCTGGGTAACAGCACTACTGGTAGTATATATTGCTGCTCCTTGCTGCTCCTTGGCAAGATCACTGGGGTGTTTATTTACATCTGTGAATGACAATGCATGAGTAATAGGAATAGTCAGCTCTACTAAGCAAACAATAAATCTGTAATCGAATGACATCCTGCTCTAAAAGGTGAACAGATAAAGCAGTCATCAGGGAAGGGAGGATAAAGGCAAACATTTAACTGTTATGATGTTTGGGATTCTTATGTGGTAGGTCTATACACCAAGGACCTACCTAAGTAGGTTCAATTTTAGACCTTCAGTGTACTAGGAGTAGTTTGGTTTGGTTTGCTCATACTGGTTGTTCAATATCACAGGTGATTCTCTAACTTGCAGCCTGCCTCCAGGGTGCCTTGCTCCTTGCTGTTGCTGCTGCTTTCCATACACAGCAGTTCCTCATGCTCAGATCTTGGAGTCCTTCCCTGTGTGAAAGCGCTTCTCCTAACTGGATGGGACACAAAGGACAACCTTCCTCTGCCTTCCAGAGGGGAGCAGCTGCAAGGAGAGTGGGAAGGCTTGAGGACATCGAGGTTTCCACCACAGCCATGTGTGGGCAAGAAGTCCAGAGAACAAACTGTACCTTCAAGACCATTTGTGTAGCGAGTTGGCAGGGATGGGGAAAAAAAGAGGGAGACTTTGCCTGGAGACAAAGCTGCAGTGACAACAGGATGACGGCCAAACAAGGGCTTGGTGAGGAAAAAAGGTTGCAGCATGCAGAACCTTTGACCGGGTTATGAAAATTCAAGGCCAGAAGTGCTCATGGGGTTGTTTTGGCCTGCTGAATTTTTCCACTCTTACATCCCTGTCTAACAGCCAGGAGATAGAGCTCCCTGTTTGCTTGGGGGTTTTTTAGAAGAAAGGAATAGAGTGTTTCAACACTCTCCCCATGCCACAACCCCCCTTGCCCGCCTGCGCACTGAGTAGTCAGAGATCACTAGTGACAGGGTTTTTCTTGAAAAAAAAAGGGCCCATCCAGACTGTAGGCTGCTACCTCCAGCAGTAAAGTCTCATTGTTTAGCAGTAAGCAGGTCTAAAAGCACTTTAAATAGGATCACAGACTCTTCCTGGCTCTGGGGCAGCTGGAAGGAGAGGCACCACAGCCAAGTTCCACCTTTGCCAAACAGCATTGCTGCTTCTCTGTTTCTCCCTGCATGTGTTGCAGTACATCGCACTTGCTCTGCCAGGCACCTGGCGCGAGGCTTACAGCTGTGGGTTGATGCTGTTAAATCACAAGTAATGGCACATATCACATTTCTTGGAAATAAAAGTAATTTCTTTAAAAGCTGCTGAAGGTCATGGGAAACTTGCACTGCTGAATGAGGTGTATGTGTAAACTCCCATCAGGGTAATGTGGGTGTTGGCTGGATGTGGCAGGATAATTTTTAGCAAATGTAGGTGGACCTTGCATGGAGTTGCACTTCTACTTATAAGAGAGATGGTGATATGCAGGCAGGTGCATAGGATTAAACTCAGTTCTTATTTCAGCCACAAAACAGGAAGGTAGTTGAGTCCTGTAGGTGCTTTTCCAGAGTGAATGGGATCTTCTTCCTCTGCTCTTGCTGGAGGTCCCATGTGGAGTGTGCAGAGGTGTGGAGCAATTCCTTGCTGCGGCTGACCTGCCTGGATTGGTAGAAAAGGTCTTGGGGGAAGATTTGGCCTCTGGAGAAGGAGTTTCCTAGACTGAGAGTTCAACTGGTGGTGGTGTGTACCCCTAGAGAACCTGGCGGGCTCAGCTCTGAGAAGATCTCAAGGCATGCAGTTATTTAATCATCCATTTAAACAGTTGGGCTACTCACTGCAGGCACTATGCAGACTTTCTGCATGTACCCGTCCTCTTCAAACCTCCCGTCTTTTCTACTGAGTCAGAGACTCATAAGAGCCAAACCCCCTATAGACTCTGTAAGGCCAGAGAATCTGACTGAAAGAGAAAGCCGTACTGGATGTCCAAAATAGTAGCTGAATTTTTGGAACTATGGATAGAGAGAAGGGAGCACAAACTTACATACATTTCTTAAAATGCAACCCTTATACTATTTTTGTCTTTGTATAATTTTGGGGTTTTCCTTCTTTCTCTTTCCTTCCCTTTTTATGTTCACCCATTTTTCTCTATTTTCCTTCTACTTTCTCTTAACTCCCTGCTACTGACATTATTCCCACACATCAGTTAGAGCTCTCACAGTGTTCTTTCTGGCTGAGTGTTCATTAACATTTTATGTTGTATTGCAGAAAAAAAAACCAAATTAATTATATTTTGAAGACTCCCAGCATCTCTGCTGACAGATTTCCTCATGGTAACTTTGACCCGTTTCCTAAGCACAGCTTCTCTCTTCTTCTTCCTTCTTAAAAAATGTGAGGCTTACAAATCATTTAAGCCCCTTGAAAAGTCTTGGTTCAAGCATGTTTCCTCACAAGTTCATCCTTGGTGATGCATAATTTACCTCCTCAGAATTTTGATGTTGTCGCACATAATTACAGACTTCATATATTAGGATTATAAACAAGCTAGTCATTTATTTGTTAATGTATGTATAAAACTGGATGACACAAAAAACCTCAGCACATGTATTCTCTGCCTGAGTTTCCCTAGAAGTCTGCAACATCCATGACTCCAGGCCTTTTCTGACTGTAAACGGTTCTTCCTGAAAACTGTGGGGCATTTCTAGGGCAGCTAGTTTTCTTTGACCCTCTTCTCCCTGTTTTACTTGGATCCCCTTTCCCAATATGAAAGCACACTTATCTCTTTCTGTCCTTTGTACAAACATCCTTATTTGACTTGGTGAATGAGTTTATATGTGTCCTTCATAAAATTTGGAAGTATATTTATTCTGAAATTAGTAATTTTCAGTTTCCAACCACTTTCATAGACATAGAAAAAAAATGCTTTATTAGGTTTCAACCTCCCCATTGCTCAAGGCATGTCCAGTTCAGTAGATGATACTTGGTTTGAAGACTGACTGTAGACTCCTGTGTGGCAAAGTCGTGAAATAATCCTGCTCAGATATTGAATGCTATTCCATAATTATGTCTTAACATCAACTGGAATAGATTTCCACAAATTATTTCAACAGGAAAACATTTTAACACGTTAACATGCCTCAGATCCTTAGGGCCTGCCTACCCTCATGGGTTATGTTGAAAGGAAGATGCTTGAGGAAGCTAGGGCTTACTTCAGCACAGGTTTCAATAAATAGTAACACATCTCAGCTGAAAACTAGTTTAAGGTTGTTGGTTCTTCTGGTTTTTTGCTGTTAACATTAACCAAGCCAATGAATTTTGGGGGGAAAGTGGGAGGAAGTTAATTAATACTGTTTTTAAAACTGGCTTAGGTAATTGAATGGGTATTTGGGAATATATCTACTTGTTAGGATATGCGGGCGCAAACAGTACTGACTGCATGTCTGTTTGAGTACCCACATACTAGTCAACACATCCGATCCCAGAACACTTCAGCTCTCAGCTCAGGCTGAAAGACCTATGCCCATCTGATGAGAAGGGGCACTGCCTCCAGGACTTACCTCCCCACTTAATGTTTTCCTTGCCGTTGTATTGTTTCTGTGGCAAATAATTTTCATGTTACTTCCTGATCCAGTTTTCCTCTAGAACCTAAATAACAGCATCACCTCTTTCAAAGTACTTAAAGAAACCACATAGCTTTCACCATGTTTTCTGTCAGAAAAGTTTTGCTAATAAGTAACATAAATTGAAATGACTTTGTCAAACTAAAGAAGTGAAAGAATAGAATTAGTGAGAGGTTGACTTCAAAACCACCTGGACACTGTCAGAAACTGTCTAGACACCATCCTGGGCAACTGGCTCTATGTGGCCCTGCTTGAGCAGGGGGTTGGACCCGACAACCTCAGAGGTCTCTTCCAACCTCACCTCTTCACCTTCTGTGATTCTGTGACTTAACTTTCAGCCATATCCATTTGCATTATTTAAATAGTGACTGAAGTTATTCTAACCCAAGCTAGAAGCAGAACTGCTAGTTGAAGACATGTAGGGTTTTTTCCCCTAATTGCATACGCTGGAGTATATGTGCTGCGGGAGTTCATTAAGTGAAAATCAAATACATCCATTGTCTATACACTCTGAATGTCTAGCGATAGTGGGGTTCGTTAGTTAGAGGGGTTTTTTTCCCCAGAATAAAAATGTCCTCTTTGTAGTCTTTGATGGATTTCAGCTTTGTGACTCTTACGCTTGTTCAGATCACTTTCAGAAAACGTGGTAAATTAAGCCATTCTTCCTATCTATCTACTGTCCATAGTCACTGTTTTTCCCATGCAGTACTTAAAACCATTCAGTAGATTTTTATTATGATCGAGCTTTCATCTTGTTTCTCAGTGAATTTCAGGTTGATCTGTGTTTTAGTATTCAAATATTATAGCTAAAACCACAGTCAGTATTATAAATAGCCATCTAAATAACATGGAAACTTCTGGTCTACCACCTTCGTAACTACTACTGCCTCCTTGGAGTAATCTTATCATCACAACAATTACAATCACCTTTGGTGAAAACATAAGCACGGACAACCACTGACACTGGGTCATGTCCAATTTAGAAGTCACCACAGTAATTGCCAGCAATTTGCCCAGCTGCAGTCATCTGTGCTTTTAATTTAATTTTTTTTGTGTCAATTTTCCTTGTAGTTTCACTTTGATCAGTGTCTGGGAAGAAGTAAACAATGTTAGTATTGGTCTGTACTTGCAGTTACTCTGTTTTGTTTTGGAGGAGAGTTTTGCAGAAATACTGAAGGGATTACAAAAATGGTTTTCATTTACACTTCCTCCATGCCCTTTTAGAGCCCTCTCACAATGAATAAAATATTCACTTTTTTTTCGCTCCCTGGAGCAGCATAAAGAAGCCTCAGCAACACTGTCAATTCCAGTCATACAGAAACTGCAAGCATTAGCAGAAGAGTGGATTTGGTGTTCATTTTAATTTGCTTTCAATAGTTCAAATTGTACTGGTTTATATCTTAAAAAATTCCCTGTGACTGAGAGGGCTGAAAACATACTTAAAAATAAAGAAGAAAAAAGAAAAGTCTCTCTTGCAAAAATGTGGTGGATCAAGAGCTGGATAGTTTAAGGAAAACAGCAACATTTATGTGAAGTTGTAAAACTGAAATGCTGCCATACAAGTCAGACTGTAAGACTCATTACCAGAAAATAGTGCTAGATAAAGAAGGGGGGTTGGTTTTTCAGATGAGGGAAGTCTTAGATATGAATTTGAATATTTAGCTTCCTGATCAAAATACAGACTGTAGTCTTGGTCAATGTGATTTTCTGGCTTGGTTTAAGGGGTTCTGGACAGTCTTGACAATCCCTCCATATGTTGTAGAGTTCAGAATCTAGTCCCTGAGTTCTAGATAGAGCTTTTCTTCCTCTTACCATCTGATGAGGCATATTTCGTTATATAAAAACCTTTGTGAATAGCAATTTCTGTAAATAGAAAGCAAAAAAAGTGACCAAGCTACACATGATTTTTAAAAAGTGTGTTCAAGAGAATTAACCTTCTAAAGTAATTTTACATGTACATTTGCACTACAGTTAAAAATTTAGCTGTCTTGAAAAATCATGTTAAAACATAAAGCATTTGAGGTAATTTAATAGTTGGCACGTAAAGTAACTGCAATTTGATGTTCAATTCAAACCAGATGTTTATTTTTTTGCAAGAAGTCTATTCTGTTGTCAGGGGAGAGAAAAAGCATTCAAGGTTGCGGAGCAGACATTTCTTACTGCAGTTGATTAGAACAAATTACCAAGAGCTGCACTTCACATTTGAAAGACTGAGGCGTTTATGATCTCAGGCCCAAAAATTAAAGAAAACAAAAATAAAGGGATTGAAAGTATACATACTGTGAGCAGTTAAACTACAAGAATGTTGTGGATCCCAAACAGCTGGATTCCATTTGAACGCAAAAGTTTAATAGCATAAGCCTGCACATCTTCTTTTCCACTCCTGAGGATCATCTGCCAGATGGAGAACCACCCCCACCCCACCCCCACCCCCCGTCATTTCCTTGCACTGTACAGTTGTGTTACAGAATAAAATGACTTGATGTGCTGGAGCAGAACCAGTACTTTTAAACCAGGGAAAGATATATAGCTTTTAGAGAAGATCAGTTTGATGTAAAGGAAACAAAGGTAATAAAACATCCAGCTTCAGTAGTTAAATGCTTGCAGGAAAGTTATTTTATTCGGGTACCAAGCAAGGTGGTAACATTGATGCAGTACTGAAATCTACATTCCTGGAAAGTGGGATATGTTAGTGAGATCATGTTTTAGGATCATAGACTCTTAAAATGTGCCTAAAAGTTATTTCCTACTCATCATTTCAAGTTATAAGTCTCCCGTTGTCATGTTAATTGAACACTCGAGAATGACTCCTTTGTACATTGTCCAAACTTACGATTTGGAAATAAATTCAGTGAGGAAAGAAATAGGGTAAAAAGTAATCCTTGTTCAAGACAGTAGTGATCCAGCAACAGGGCTGAAAGAAATCAGCAATGTACTAGACCTTGCTCTAAAAGGCACTGCATTTTAATGCTCTTCAGACTCTTGCTTCTGCCTCCAGTCACACACAGGGTCTGCAGAGACCGTCTGTGGTGCGTTAAGGAATGTGCAATTCCTGTCTGATGTCATAAAAGTTTGCTTCCCAGGAAGATACTGGTTCTGCTGTCTGTGGAACCCTTCATGCACATGAAAGGAGAGGAGAAATTGCTTTTTGCCATGTAATTTAACAACGCTAATTAAAGAAAGATATCCACAGTGCGCTGAGTAGCATTAATTACAGCCCTTTTTGCAGAGACTGCATGTGTAGGGGGGGAACTGCACAGAAGCCAAATCACATAAATGCATTTTAAGTACATGTGCTGGAACTTCACCAGCTCCAGCTCTAATAGCAGCTCAAGAGGGAAAGTCCTGCTGCTGACCCTGGGCGCTTCAGGGGAAAGAACTGAAAAAAGGCTTTGCACCAAGCTTGAATTGCAGGCAGGGGCTGTATGAGACAACTTGGCTTTCAGAGAATCAGCTTCCTTTAAGTGCAGTGTGCAGTCTCAATGTCCAGAGATAAAGAGGAAACCAAACTTGGTGAGATGGTCACAGGGTTTCTGTGCTTCTTCTGGCTTGCTTTACAGTCAAACAAATGCATTCCACAGTAGAACAAAAGCATGTAGACTTCCAAAGCCTGAATGGGTTATCTTCAGCTGTAATGCTGAATTTCTAGCCCTGAAGCATAAGCCTGCACAGCATGATTAGATGGTGCTTTAAGCATCAGCTAACTGACCTATGCTAGAGAGGATGCTGAAACTTTGGTGCAGTTAATGGATCAAGATGGCGAGGCCACAGAGCTGCTGGGACGGATCATTACAACAGTTCACTGGCTGCTAATCCAGCATCTTCCTGTTGCTAAACAAACCACTCCTTATATAGTTCACATTTTTTTCACAGTGTGTTGCTTCTGGTAGGAAAAAAACATCCCTCACTTGAGCCACAGTGCAGTCAAGCTTATAGAAATCGCTTACCACTCCAGTGGTGTGAAAGAATTATATGTGATTTTTGAGACAGATGTCCTCAGTCTGTTTAAAATTTTAGAGTCACTTACTTTGGAAAGAACTAATGACACTCAGCACAGCTTTATAAGCTGTAATAAGACTCACTGGCTGTTTTAGAGGGCTTGAAAGGATGTATATTACTTTTATGTTTAGCCTTCTCCAATAACTCTGTGACTATTTCTTCAGTTTAGAAGTAGAAAGATGCCTTTTTAACTTCGGGTCCCAAGCTCTAGCAGAGTTTGAGATGGAAGCTGTTTTTCCAGCTCATCTATCACTAGTAATAAGATTTCTGCAAGCTGAAAGATACTTGTGGAGCCCTATTGCCCCTGCTTGGGCCAAGCACAGCTTACTCAGTATTTCTGCTTGTGAACCTAACACCGACACCGTCTGCTTACAAGTGCTGGTGAGCTGTCTGTCCAGACTCAGCAGTGGATAGAGTAACTGAAGGTAGTGCTATTTGGCTTGGTAAGATATGTACTTCCTAAAAAAAGAGTTTCTTTGGGATTAAAGACCAATGCCAATTACATGTGTGGAGATACTGAGGTTGCAAAAATGTGAATAAAAGCATATGTGTCTACCTTGCTGCATATTTCAGTGGGACTACCATGTAAGAACGTCTTTGTTCATGGGATTCCAGGTGGTATTTGTGTCTAGAAAAACTTTCTTTTTTTAACTCGGAAGAGGATTGTCTCAGCTGTGCTGGAACCACCAAGCGTGCATGAAAGCAGCGGTACCCAGGCACTGCCAGGCTCTGCCCTCTCGAGAGGAACGAGAGCTTAGGCGGACGGCAAGGGAGCATCTGCAGGAGATCCACAGCCCCTTAAAACGAGCTGCCATTGCAGTAAATTGTGGATTCCGTAAAGCCCGTGTGGTTTGCATGGGATGCGAAACGCTGCCGGCCGCAGCCGGCTCCGCTCGGCTTCCCACCCGAAGACACCTAGTACCACCCAGTGGTGCTGGGGATTATTACAGGGGTTTCATCCGACTTGGCTTATGTTTTGTAAAAATGCCGTGTTTTTCTTGGCAGTGGAATAAGCAGAGAGAAACGAGGCCAATAGTATCTATAAAGAAGTGGTCTAAGTTCGCTGATGCTAAATGTCCTTCCCAGGGCTGGAAGCAAGAAAGAAGTAGAGGGTCAGAAAAATATGTGGCATTACCTCCTTTGGATGCAAATGGATTGCTTGTATTTGAGGTGTTCCAAACTGTTTTACTCTGGTTCTGTCGCTAGCTCTGCAAAACAACATGCGTATATTAACTTGCAAACTACAGGTGTTTGGATACCCACAAATTTTACGCAGTGTCAAAAAAGTTGTAATGCTGTCAGTGATCACAGCTTCTTTGTAAATGAGAAATGAAAACATTATTTAATGTATGGAAGGCTATAACAAGGTTTCAAAGATTGTTCAAGTGCTGTAAGACCCTCTTAATCTCTTTTTTTCCATGGAGTTATAAAGAATGGAGAAAACGATTGTTAAATATTGCAAGAATGAAAAAGGATGTGACTAATCATAAGATGTAGTTGCCATATTATCATTAACTGCATTATTCTGTTGATATTAGATTCACAGAGCTTAATTCTGTGTTATGTTTACAGGAAGCCTTCAAGTCTGAATCTGTTTTGGTCTTTTTTTTAAATGTGCCAGAGCAAAAAGCATGTTTTAAAAGTATAATTATTTGATTCCTATATAGATTGTGAAAATAAAATCTTCTTGAACCCAACAGGTGGTTTTCATGAAACTCTAAAAAAAACTGGCAATAAAAATTACCAAAAAAAACCCTTCAGCCTAGTGTATTTATTGTATGATTAGTTAGTGTCTGTGAACTGTGAAAATGAAACCAGAAACAAAGCTGAAGTAAAAAGTACACAGTGAAAAATACTTACCATAGTGGCTTTTCTTCCCTTTTGTATCTTCATTTTGCAGAGTCTAAAATCTTCCTAGTCACATACAAAAAGATTAAATTAAAATTATTTTATTTCAGCAAGGCCGTCATTACAATTTAACCATTTCAAGCTTGAACTAAAGATGTAGAGTCTGGACGGTGCCGGAGAATGCGCTTGAGATCTTTGTGCGGCAGCGGGGTGGTGGTTTAGATGATCTGGTAAGGTTTTTCCATCTTTAATTTTCAGCAGCTTTATGATTTTATTTTTTTTAAATATCAGAGCTTATTCATACCCCCAACCTGTCACTAGGCATGTGTGTGGACTTGTAGGGTTCTGGAAATACCATGCTTTTCATTAGGCTTTTAGTTCAAATTTCAATACCAGGCTTGGTTCTGAAATATTTTAACATGATCTGTGGTGGTATACTTTAACTTTCTAGTTTGGCAAATTAAAAACAAGCAAAAACCAAAAAAAAAAACCAAGCTAAGGAGAAAGAGAGATTCATCAACTACACCAGAACAGAAGATACCTGTAAACCAGGGGGTTTTTAATATAGAACTGTTGACCTGAAATTATTATATGCTGGAGATAATATTTTGTGTTTTGTTTAAGTATGCAATTAATATTAGCCTGTTCAATGTACCAAAATGTATTGACTCCCCTAAGAATGGGAATAATCTGCTTTGGTTTTGCTGATGCATTCCTGCTTTTGTGCTATAGTTAAAGAGATGCTCATTTCAGAGCTTGGGCTGATATTTCAGCAGCTGACCACAGGGGAGCCCAAAGCTTTACAGGGGACTTACACTAGTGCTGAACAAAGTGCTTCACAAATGCTTCATGCAGCATATTCCCACCAGAACCAGGTTAAACAGACAGTTAGTAAGAGACTTGTTTAAAAAACCTACTTTCTTGTTACTCCTGTAGGTTTTTTGGTCATACTACTGTAGTATAAATCCAGGTGGAGTTATCCTGTTCAGCCTTTAGACAGGTGGGAACTAGGAATGTGGGAACAGGGGAGTCTCTACATATTTTGTATGCTGCTCTTTTTGGAGCAATATGTACAGCTGTGTAATAAATTGCTATCAAGGCCAGCAAGTTAAAAAGGTTGTGAAATTTCATAATTTTACTGTTTGGGGATCTTTTTTTTCCCGTTGACATTGCTAGCTCACAATAATCCACAGCTGGATTTTTTTTTCTTTTTTTTTCTTTTTTTTTTTTTTGAGTGGGAAGGGATCTTTCTGGCAATTCCTAGTAAATCAGTTCACCTGTTACTGTAGATCAGTCCTTCCCCCTTTCTGTCCCTTTGTTGTTTATCTGTGGTTTAGGTCCTTCCTCGCCTGCATCATCTTGTGCCACCAATATCTGGAGGAAGACAGGTCTGGGAACTGAGCTGGTTGATGAGTAAAGCAAGAAAAAATGGGGGGTTTTCAGCTGGATCAATTCCACAGAACCACCCTGGTCTGAGAGAGGTGGTGAGGCAAGTGGCACAAGAAGGGCGAGGGAGGGAAACATCTCTCTCTGCAGCAGGATGGACTAAGGCAAATACTGAATCACAACCCTGCCTTAAAACATACACAGGACAGGTTTTCATTCAAAAAAAGAGGTCCTTTGGGCCTCCCTTTCATGTTAATTTTCATGCCAAAAAACTTGTTAAAACTCCATCCTTACAACTCTTTAACTCTTTCATGTCTCTCCCCACCCCTTTGTCCATCCACTTTAACTGTTACTGGGGTCATGAAGTCCAGTACCCTCTCAAGTCCTCTTTGTGTTGCTTTCAAATAAGTCCTTTGTATATTCATTTATAAGTGCTTATTTTTGTAACTATGTGCACAGAAGATTACCCAGTTCCTCATTTCAGTGATGGAAATAAGATTGATTGCACTAAATGTCAACAACGACGGCCAGGCTAGGGAGGCTGCTGTGGGAGGCCCCTGTGAAATTTCTTTTAACTTTGATGAGAACAGAGCTTGGGACTTAAAATGGCTGATACAAATGGCAAGGACCACTATCCCTGGAAAGGGTATAACCTCTTGGGGGTAAGCAAGTGAGGGCAGCTTTGTGCAACAGTTGTCATAAAATGAATAAAATATGCATTTTCCCTGCTTCTCACAATAAATGCCCTGGGGTTTGATCTGTGTTATTCCTTAAGAGAATTTTTTCCTGCTCACCCAGATATTATTATTCCCATTGGCTTTAGCTGAACCATTTGGGCAAGCCAGAGCTGCAGGATTTGAGCCCTTTTGGCATGTAAAGTGCACATTTAATAACATGACATAATTTTAAGGCACTTCACAGATGTTCGTGAAGCCTCCTGCCACCTTCATGAAGTTAATGAGTGTGATAACTTGGGAAAGGGTGGGGAACGAGGACCAGGACCGGTGTTTTACTCCAGAAGTGTCTTTCCATAGTCCTTCCTAGGAAGCCACCTCCCCACTTTTGCCATGTCCTCTCCGGATTACCCATGTCCTTCTTTCGCCCCCCACATCTGCTTGCTCAGTCTCCCAGCCCTGCCCTTGGTGGTGGCTGGATGGTGGTGGTGTGGGTGATGCAGGTGTCTCCTGCCAGAGTCAAACTGTGTCCAATTTGTGGATAACGAAATATGATAGCTTTGGGTCAACAGGTCACGCCATTGACTAAATAAGTAGTTGTAAGTGTTTCACCTCTGTGGGGATAAAAAAAGATGTGAATTACGCCTGTTGTTACCGGTAACAGTGGTTGTTGAAACACCTTAAAATATGAAAACTTTTTTCATTGCTTAGGTTTACTGTATTCTGTTTTTCTATTGTTTACACATGCAAATATATTAATCGGGTTTATTTTAACTCCTTTTTCAGTTCATCTCACAGAATGATACAGTGTTGCTGGGACAAAAAAGACTTTTCATGCACTGCTTTCTGGAGAGATCAATTTTGTTTTAATTTCTAACTTGGAAATGTTTCTGTGGGATATGGGTTTAGAGTGGCTTCAATTTTATGAAAATAAATGGTTTGTGGGTAAATTTAACCTGTTAGTTTTGCTTTAAAATAATTCTCACCATTCTCAGCCTAGTGAATGGGGGGTTTATTGATTGCCCGGGAATCATAATACAGGCTTGTACTTATATGTGACAGACTCAATAGGCTAATTATGTTATCTTTTTTTGTCTTAGTGTGCTCTTTGTTAATTGGATGGATTCATTTGGTGTGGTTTTCTGTTACCATTACAGACCTTCCTACGAGTACCATAACTGTACTTGCTTTGTAGGCTCCAGGTAATACCTCCATGCTTTATCGCTTCGACCTGCTTTTCCTGTGTTTTCCTTTTTGATATGGCTGGGCACTTCTATCCCTTTCTCACAGGTTGGTTATTATGATTATTACCAAGGATGTGGTGACATGGCCAATAAATCAAGTTCCTGGCCAAGGCAAATGGTCACAGACAATACATTTGGAGCCTCCATGCCTCTCCCATTCTTAGTTTCCCAAAAGAACAGAAAGGACATAAAGACATCGTAAATATCCTTACTAATTCTTATTAAAAAGAGAAAGAAGCACATAATAAATCAGTTTTGAAACTGCAACTGGTGCAAAAATAGAAAAAGGTACAAACCTGTTCCCACTGTAGAGCTTGTGATTTGATTCGAGGGGCTATGTATGCCTGTGTCCTGCCTGATGAGAAGGGAAGGTGTGAGAATCCTGCATCAGCAGGCGTTGGATGACTTGCCTCCCTCATTAGAGTTAGCCTCTGAGGATAGGTTTAACCTCAGAAGTGTGAATTTTAATGTCCCGTCCAAAGTTATCATCATTAACGATGATTTATCCACATGAATATTTGGTTCATTTTTGACTCTTGCTAAGTTCATGGCCTTGACAGCTTCCCATTGTGGTGAATCCTGAAGCCTGTTTGCACATCATGCGGAAAGGTGTTTTCTTCAGCCATCTTGGAGTTTTGTCAACACTTAACTTTGACTGAATGCCTCCTTGAGTTCATGTTATGAAAGAGATTAGGAACTTCTCTTTGGCCTTTGTTCCACGAATAATGCATTATTTTATATGCTGTTCCGATGTCTCTTTTTTACGTGTCTTCTAAGATGCTCCCTCACAGCATTAAGTTCTGACTCTCCTGCAACTCTAGTACATGAGGCTTTTTTGTTTTAATTCACATATAGGTGTCTATTAGTCTCTGACGCTGGTCAACAGTAGATGTCTGGGGGAGAGTTTTAGGAGTGGAAAACATGTAGTGATGCTTCCCTGACAGACTGTCCCAGCCTGCAGCTGTTCATGCTCAGGGATTGCCTGGACCCAAGACAGTGCGTATAGATTTTTCTCCATAAATTTGAACTCCAAAATGACACAGGTAATTTTGGATGTAGCACAGTCCTATGGCTTAAGAATACATTAAATGAAAAAGTATTTCCTTTTGCTTATTTGAACCTGCTGCTTGTGTGTATCTTCAGATGGCTTCTCGTTCTTGGATTAGAAGACAATGAGCAATCTTTCTTTCCCTATTTACATTATTCTTGTCACTAATGATTTCATTAGCCTGTAGCATACCACCCTGCAGTCAGGTCTGGAGAATCTGCCTCCCTAGTCATCCCTGACATGACAGCTGTACCTTAGCATCGATCACCATTGTTGCCTTTTCCACATCTTTTCTAGGTCTCCTATAACTTCTCAGGTGGGGCAGAATCAGAACTGCACAGCAATATCCATTTTGTAGGTGCAGCACTGGAGTGTTCTTCATTTTATTCTTTCCCCCTTTCCTACTTTTTTATGTAATATGATCTGCCTTTTTTAACTTATCCATTTTCATACAGCTATTTTAACTTCAAAATATCTTTCCTGCATAGTCATGAATTGTTCAGAAGCCTCCACCATGTAAATAACACTCAAGTGGTGGCTGGTTTTCCCAACTGTATTCCCTGTGAATTTCATCTTGTCGTTTTCTTCATTCAGTTAGTACCTTCTGATGTCTCTGCAGTTCTTCCCAGTTGTCCTTTATTCTTACAATCCTCAACAATTTTGTTGTCTCACTACCACCCCCCTTTCTACATTTTTAGGAATTTGTTGAACAGCATGGCTCCCAGCACCAGGCTCTTACCAGAGTATTTGATGTTCTCCTTCTATTGAGAAACCTGAGTATTTTTTCCTACTCTCTGGAGAGACCTTTCCTCTTGCTCCGTGGCAGTTTAGCTTTTTCTCCAGTCTTTGGTGAGAGACCTTGTCTATTGTCTTTCAGAAATTCAGGCAAACAATCAACCGTAGCTTCCTTGACCATGGGCTGGCTGGTTTGTTTAATGAACTCTAATATATTCATGAGGTATCAGAGACTTTTCTTCCCTATTGCCTGTGGAATTTTTCAGCTGATCATAATACTCCTTACACAAAACTTTATTGCATCTACCACTGAAGCCTTCTGCATACTTCTTCAAGACACAAAATTGACACTTTATGGAATATTTTGTGGATGCACTCTAAGGCTGTTGGCCAGGAGAGTCAGATTTCTCCTTTTTCTTTAGAAGAAGTGATGAGTTCCCTTCCTCTCTTGGCCAGGGCATTATTCTGTACTTCGGAGTCTTACTCAGGTCTTCTTCATAGTGTCTCCAGGAAAACTGCCTTTGGATTCAACTCCTAAGTGTCCTGTTACTAGAATTATTTATTACTATAGCATTTGGGATGTTGCTGTATGAAGCAGATATATATGCCCAAAGAGGCATATTAGTTTGAAAGTATAAGGCAGTACCAAGCAGATCAGTCTATAGCTGAGTTTAAACCAAAGAGAGCTTTTTCTGCTAATTGCATTTCTTTAAATGAAAAGTGAAAGGCCCGTTGGTGAAATACTGGGTGTCTGTCCCAGAATAATGAGGCAAAATGAACTAGGAGTGAAATTTGGCCATGGTCAACAAGGTCAGGAGAACAGCTATTTTCATTCTGCATGAGACTTGTACAACAAAGAGGCAGTGACATCCTTTAAGCTATTTTTATTTAAAAATTGTCCTGGTCTGGTTCCATGATATACCTGCTCCTTTTCCCTATGAAATTCTTTTTTGCTATCTGTGCAGTCCCAACACTTGAGCCCAGTAAAATGGCCATGTTTCACATGCCTGTGGGAGGGGTATGAGAGCTAAGGGACATCTAAAAGAATTACAGCAGGTTAGTGTAAAACCGAGGAATTCCTCAGACAACGTTTTGGCACTGGGGAGGATTATGTCATTTACCCAGGGGTCGGATTTAGCTTTAGCACTTCTCATTGTTTCCATTTGCTGCAATCTTCAGAGGAGAGACTACAGTTATATATTGCCAGACTAATTCTCACACTTTTCCGAGAAAACGGATCTAAACGGGTAGAACAAACCTAGGCACTTAATGTCTTTCCCTTCTCAAGTCTACAGCTAGCTCTTGTGAGTTCATGTTTGTGCGCATAATGTTCAACAAAAATACGTGAGCTGTCTCCAGACTTTCTGGGCCATTTAGGATGAATAACCATAGCTATTCTTGGAAAAAACCTTGTGGCATGGCCAGTGTAGACCTCTAAATGTCTGTCGGCGGGCAAGATTGTTTGAGTGCTGTCAATGGGATTCTGTGCGGGCAAGGGGGGCTGCCACACTGAGCCCATTGTGGGACCCAGGCCTTCCCCCTCTTGCAGGATCAGATCTATTTGAGGGCCAGGCACTTAACACAGTCCGATTTGCAGGAGGTAATGAATAACCTCTCATCCTGCTCTTTAAGGCCCCCTTTAGAATACGCTTTTTCTGAAGTTTCAATGTAATGTCTGGGGGGGGGGGCGGGGAAATATCTATAATCGGTTCCCTGAGTTTTATTTTTATCAAGTGTTGGGAGGAGTGGGGGAAGGAATGCTATGAACCTAAATCTGGTCCCTTCATCAGGCTGATCCACACAAGTGTGAGGGGGAAGGTACAAATATGGGCTGTCTCTTCATTGTTCAGATGAACCCCATGCTCTGAATATGCCTTGGAGGGAAAAGAAAAAAGCTTCCTATTTTAACCTCCATCTCATCACACTCACTAGTTGCTGTATTTCAAACTCTCATGCAAGAACAGCTAGAGTTGTCTGAAGATATGCAGATAAACTGTGTGCACAAATAATAACAATAATTTCTTTTAAAAATCAAATCTCTCTCTTTGTGAGTGATGGAGAGACACTGAATCTTTAATTTCCTCCCTGAAAGGCTATAAATCCCTTGAATGAGGGTTTCTTTACACAAAGAAACACAGCACAAAGAAATTACAAGGAAAAAGAAGGGAGTAAAATGCAGGCCAATTATGCTCTAGCTCTGGAGTGTTGCTGCCAAGGCTATTTATTTTCACAGACAGTGTTAATTTTGTATGCACACACACAGCTTTGCTTGCTGATACCACAGTGAATTTTAATTTTGGAGGAGGCTCTGGTTCTTGTCACCCTTAAATTCACCTCCCCATTTGCTGGATATGAGGGTGTTTTTGACCAGAGATCTCCAGGTTATTTTCTTACATCTGTTTCTTGGGTTTACGTGTCACCATCTAAAAAGGTTTGCAGATGATCCTAACAAAATCCTTCCTGAACAGCCAAACAGGCCAAATGGAGTTGAAGCCTTTGCTCTGGGTAAGACATAGGCAAAACAACCTCTGTGATTTAAGGTGTCAGGTGAAGATGAAGTCTCAAAGGCAGGCCACTGAGGTGACAGTGACACAGCGTGATGGTCTGGTGTCTTCTCACCGGCTGACTCTGTATCCCTACTTTTCAGATAACTACAGAAAGAACCTAGCTATACCATGCCATACATGACTTCTAAGTGAGTCGTTCTGTAGACCATGTTCCGAAAGTTTCTCCCTCTCACTGGAAAATTGGGGTTTGCATTTGTGGTGCACAAATTTTAAAGGACCTTAGAAGTTCGCATCTGGCATTGGGTTCTTTAGCTACAGCAGATGTTAATTATGAATTGGCAAGGCATAATGCTGACAATCCAAGAGTGAAGGTACAGTATGCGAAGCTTTACCGCAAGGATTTGCTCAGTTTTCAGTCTCTTTTGGAAGGCACTCTTACACATGCAGGATTGTTCATAATTCTTTTCTCCTTTGTTATAAGGCATTCCTTCTTCTTATGGTTATGTCCAGTCTTCTGTGATTTAATGATCTCTGTGAATTGAGAATGGCAAAAGCAGAGTCATGTACTTATTTAACTTAGTTTCTGTTTAAGCTTGATTGCTTAAGTGAAAAATTAAAACACTGTTAAATTTGGAGGGAGGACAGCAAAACACCTGTTAAAGGTCAACTTTGTAAATAAGGTTAATCTGCATAAATCACTGCATTGGATTTTATGTTAATTAAAGCTTTTGTGCCTTCAGTACACTAAATGAAGTGTGGAATGTCTCATTCTCCAGCCTCCTTTGCAGGGGGAACTGCAGGTGCTGAGCATTTTTGAAAAGTATGCCAGCATGGTGCACCCAGAATTAGAAGCCTCTTTGAAATGCCTGCTTCTATTTACTAAACAAAGCTCTTATTTTAATCATGATTTCTCAGTAAATTTATCCTTGGGCTTTCCTTAAAAACTCAGTGAGGCCAATAGAAGGTTCTTATGAGTTGGACCCCTACTGAGGGACAGTGAGGTAAGGAATAGTATAGGTATTTACTAAAGCATCATAAAAATGTAATTTTGCCATTTCTGATAAATAAATTTACATTCTTTAGCAGAGTCTCCAAAATGTCTTGAAGATGACATGTGTGTGTTTGGGAAGCTATTGCTTCTTGTCACAGGAACCACACCAAAGCTTGGGCCACCAAATAAAGTTTTTGGTTTTAACTTTCTTCAAGTGTGACAGTGTTTCTATTTAGGAAATCTGATTTCACATCATGTGAATTTCACGAGTGGAGTTCACCAGGATTTAAGTAATTCTAAAACTGAGGCGTTATTTGGGACTGCTCTTTGAAATGTAGAAAACTTCATGAATTCTATGATAGCAGTCATAGACAGGAACTGTGAGATGGTTTGGATGGACCCTGGGGGTGCGTGTGTTACATTTGCTGTTATTTTTGGTTGAATCCCATTGTTACTCTTCAAAGAAATAGTAAATAATTGCTGCAATTAGAATTTGGCTGAACATTAAGATTAACATGGTTTATACACTTGCAAAAAGCTTGGTGGAATACTTCATAACCACACATCCTGTATACATTTGATATATTCAAAACTTTCCCTTCAGATACACAATGCCCTTATGGCACTAAATTGTTACAATGGTTCTATGTTGGTTTATAACTGTACCACTGGGATAATAGGTCTTGTCTTGAGATTTCTTGGGCGTTTTTTACAGTGAAATTGCAGCCGGTCTCTTAATCCTGAACCACAGGTGAGTTCTGGTGAGCATCTGCTCAAGGTTTGGTGTGATCTGAATTATTAGAGCATATTCAATGGTTTCTTTAAATGTGAAAGATGTTTCTGAATTTCTGTTCCTTGTGTTGCCTTTGAAGCTTTTTGATCAAACACTTCTTCAGACATCAAGCCTCTGTGCTGAAGAACATTGGTTTATCAGAGTGCATTGCTGTCAAGGCAGTGTAAATAAAAGCTCAAAAAGTCAGGCTGTATTTCAGTAATATTTGTCTAACTTTTGCTTGATGGAAAGCAATTAAATCATTTGTGTTATTTATACAAATGAGGTTAAATAAAGTGTGGTTCAGTAAAACTGAAGACATTTATAGTGCAATCTCTGTGATGCCATATGGAGCATTATCTTATCTAGACACCTTATCTAACTTCTCTAAACACTGAGTTAACTGTAAATAAAATTGTGGAAACCCATTAGATCTTGCTCTTCTTACTCTCTGTCCTGGTTTCAGCTGGGATAGAGTTAATTGTCTTCCTAGTAGCTGGTGCAGTGCTATGTTTTGAGTTCAGTATGAGAAGAATGTTGATAACACTGATGTTTCAGTTGGTGCTAAGTAGTGTTTAGTCTAAAGTCAAGGATTTTTCAGCTTCTGATGCCCAGCCAGCGAGAAAGCTGGAGGGGCACAAGAAGTTGGCACAGGACAGAGCCAGGGCACCTGATCCAAAGTGGCCAACGGGGTATTCCATACCGTGTGACGTCATGCCCAGTATATAAACTGGGGGGAGTGGGGGCGGGGGGATGGACACTCAGAGACTAACTGGGTGTCGATTGGCGGGTGGTGAGCAATTGCACTGCACATCATTTGTATATTCCAATCCTTTTATTATTACTGTTGTCATTTTATTAGTGTTATCATCATTATTAGTTTCTTCTTTTCTGTTCTATTAAATCGTTCTTATCTCAACCTATGAGTTTTACTTCTTTTCCCAATTTTCTCCCCCATCCCACTGAGGGGGTGGGGGGGAGTGAGTGAGTGGCTGCGTGATGCTTAGTTGCTGGCTGGGGGTAAAACTCAACACTCTCCTAACAGAAGTCTGTTGTATCTTTTTCTTTCCTTTTTCAACTTTCATTAGTTAATTGCAATGGGGAATTTCTTTTGAAAATCTGATCTCCTTCACTTGCCAAATTAAAGAAAATCAAGTCCTTTTTCAACAGTTTGAAACATACGCAACAAATTGTCCATAGGGAGCAGAGGTATCATGCAATGTACTTAGCTCATGTAAAAGGTATGAGGTGACCTCACAGCCACCCTGAAGTCAATGACAGTGCTGCAGTGGACACCATGAGAGCCAAGCTGTCTCTCTTTTGTGGTTTTATCTACTGATTTCCATGTGGGTAGATGAACTATATCCCAGCTGGCAGCAGCGGCCTCCTTAGCTGTAGAGGGGAGGGGAAAATACTGCCTTTTAAATCCACCTTGTCCATCTTC
Organism: Haliaeetus leucocephalus; assembly: GCF_000737465.1. Taxonomy (NCBI): domain Eukaryota; kingdom Metazoa; phylum Chordata; class Aves; order Accipitriformes; family Accipitridae; genus Haliaeetus; species Haliaeetus leucocephalus. The sequence continues at coordinate 92,468 of NW_010973002.1, forward strand.
AAGGTGATGACTGGTCTAAGCCCTGTCAAGATAACAACCCTGGAAAGTCTGGGTGCGCAGCTGAGCTGCAACTACATGCTGTTCTGGGGTGTAAATTGGGGATATGGTGCTGGGAACAGAGGGGAGCTACGGTGGCATGTGTGTGAAAGGGTGGAAGGCATTAGTGTCATGATGGTAAATATACACCAAACAAACAGGTGGGTTTTTGGTAAATAAGTAATGACTCTCCACTCTAGTGAGAAATAAACTCTTCATCACCCAAATTTGAAATGGGAGAACTCTGTATTTATGCCTTTCTGTACCACACGGAGAGTATGTGGATAAGAGGACAGTCTTTGAGGTTGATAATGCCTGGCTCACTGGCATTGTACATTTAATTTTCTTGGCTTTTGAGTCAAGTCAAAGGTCACAAGAACATTGAAAATCTCTTCAAAGCTATACTTGTCAGCCTGAAAATCCAGAAGCTGCAAGTCAGTCACAGAATGGCTGAGGAAGGTATATGTTTTTCCCACAAGTAGGATTCAAGTCTAAATCTCCCTTAAGCAGTGACTGAAAATTGTCACCTCTTTCAACTGGTTTAAACAACTCGGTGATCTTTCTTCTGTTTTGAATGACATGATGTTTACATCTCAGAAGACCACCATGTCAACAGGTATCTTTCCATGGACTTGTAGAGAGGCTTGTGTGGTGGAAGACTGAAAAAGTCTTTTTGCTTCCTGGACTGAGAGATTAACATTTACCCTGCATCGCACTTAGTCTTCTACATCCACATGAAATAAATACAGATAGGATGTGTTGCACTCCTCTTTTTGCTTGCAGCCTGTTATTAATGTGAACTCTCACCTGGTGCTTTGAGCAGAAGTGGACAGAGCCATCAGCATCGTTCAAGCCACTTTGGTGGGACAGCCTCTTCCTATTATCTTCTAGACAGAAACTCTCATAGGGATAACAGACTTCAGATTTCAAGGCGGTCATCCAAATTTCTTAATTTTCTGTTTTTTCTGAGTTTGCACCATTTTTTATATAGTGATATATGCAGTATTCTGGCATTTGGTAAAGGGCTGAGTCCATGCCTCAGGAGCTTCTGACTCAGGGAGTCCCATCCTGAAAACTATGTGTGAATTTCTACTTACTCCTATAAACAATTGCACTGGCATTCAGAAGCGTTTGAGTCTTGTGAGGGAAAACGTAGGTTTTGAAGTAACCACTTCCTATATGTTTCTACTTACTGAGGTGTGAGTACTGTATATTTCTGCTGTAGCAGAAGTTTTCATCAAGTGCTTCTATGCTTTTAAACTTATTTTGCATATCGATCTTGCCCCATTTTAATGCTCAATCAATCCTACAGTACTTTTTGACCTTTCAAGAAGTTAATACTTGCTTTTCAAAAGCTTGTGATAGAATACAGCTTTTAAAGAATTGTAAAATAACTGAGCAAAAAGTCCTGTGGTTATTGCAAAAAGAAAAGAAACAGCTCTGGTGTTTCTGACAAAGCTATGGAAAGTGGGTTGATTTCCTCTCCACCTGGAATGAAGAGCTGGAGCTTTCTTCTATTTCTTGTTTTTTAAATTGCTTCTCAGTCTTCATTAGTGTTAGAATTTTTCCAGGGGAGAGATGCTGGCTGTTCAAGGAAAAAAAAAAAAGCAGAGATTCTCAACATCAGATGGGGCAAATGAATTTATTGAGCCCCCCCAGCATCCAAATTCTAGCACTGCCCTGAAAGGTTTCTGAAGTACTCATCACTCTAAAGGCTGCAATTGTTTCTAGCATGTGGGTGGTGGGCGTGCTGGAGTCTGAAAGACAAAGTGGATGCAGTTTTGATCCTCGGTTTCCTTGAGATGCTGTTCTTTCCTCCCTGACCTAATGTCTGTGGCTGTTAGGGTCCTGTCTGTGGGTCCTTCTTCCCTTGGTATTCATGGCAGCACTCCCAAGCTTAAGCAGTTCCTGGCCCTCTTTGGCTTTTGCGTAGCTGGCACAACAGATGGCTCAAGAATATATGTGCTTTGGGGCCTCTCACATTCCAGCTCCCCCTTTCGAAATCCAAACCCTCATCTAATATCCATAATCCTTCATGTCAACTGTTTCACATTAAAAAGAGATATATTTTTGGTTTGCTAAACAAAATTTCCTAAGGGCAGACCTGCTAATGATTAGCTGATGTAACAATGCCCAATAAAAGCAACTTGTAGTGGTGAAGTAAATATTACCGCACCCAATAACCAGTGGAGTAATTTCATTGTTTGCTGATTTGTAGAATTCAATTGTGAAAAGTTTTAAGAAGACTAATGATGTAACTCTTGCGTTCACCTCATGAATACTTCAATAAGTTACTTGGATTTTACTAGCAATAACCCAACATCCACCATCTTTCATTTGAATATTTGAAAGTGCTTTGCAAACAAGTCTCAAAACACCATGATTGCACTAGTTTTTCTATGCTGTCTCCTTAGTGTACTGTTTATTTCTTCTCAGATCATTCAGATGAATAGGCAAGGTTAATGGCTTAAGACATAATGAAAGTTGAGTGGAGCCATTGTTTCATTCCTTCTTTGCACCAGCCCTGACATGTCTTTGAGTGTACATGAACTAGTCTACAGCGGATGCTGAAACGGCCATACAGCTCGGAAAGCAGAACTGAACCCTAACAGGAAAACTCACTGGGACATGAGGTGTGGCATCAGCATCAGGTACGGCAACACACACGGTAGTGTCAGTCTGAAAAGAGTGACACTGGAAGGGAGACATTACCAACGTGGTCTGCTGGGTGGTTTATGACCACAATTGCCAGAGAGCACTCACTTCAGTTTCAGTTTTGAACCTGTGGCTTTGTGTCCCCCCTCCCCCTTTTTTTTTTAATGATGTTTGCAAAGAAGAACACACTTCTAGGAAGGTCTACCTCAAAACATGATATTTCATTTGATGTTGCTCTGACCGGATTTCTGTAAACATTTAGGCAACAATAAGTACTTCTAAAATAGTGGGGTTTGCCAAAGCTTTGTTGGTCTTTAGATTTCAGGGTCAATTTGTAGCCAGTTTTACCTGAAATAGGAGAATTACTCAACTTTTTACCAACCTTTACCCTAAAAAAAAAAAAATCTTGGTGTGGCTGCTTTTTTTCAACCATTGCAAGCAGCCCTGTCGTAATAAAAATAACTGTCACAAATCCATTTCTCTCTTCAGTTTAGGCAGGATGTAACTTACCTCATCTTTAAAGAATAACATTGGCACTCTTGCTCCCACTATCGCTGTCTCTTTGGAGACCAATATTCAAATGCAAAGAGTCAGCTCTAACTGCCATACAACTTTTTAATGAAAGATCTCAGTTCCAGGGGTGAAACGCATACCAAATTTTATTGAACCTGGAAAGAAAGTTTTTCTCATTGAGAATGCCCAGAATCAGTTTCACTTGGGCAAAATAATTACCTGCAGTTGTCACAGGTGAAAAGTGTTAGCCAGGGAAGCACATATGCCAGTCTATTAATTTGCTGAGAGACTAGGTAGAATACTTTGAACCGGATTTCTCTGCCTATTGGACAAAAAAACCTAAGTATGTCCCTTGACTGATTCTCAAAACCGTATAATTAATGACTCCAGAGAGAGTGAGAAAGTTAGAAAATTCTTTGAAAGGGTATTCTGAGTTCTGAAATGACATATTTTAACATCAAGTAATCAGCAGATGAGATTCCCCAGCCCATTTAAATATTCAATACTTTATGCATGATGATATCAATCATTCTTACAAAGCACAAGCTCCTGAAAAATCTACTATGTTTCTACTTACCACCAATTTTTACAGTAAGTATGCAGCGTGATTTACTACCTAGGTCTGTGTATGGAATTTCTATTGACACTAGTGAGAAGTGTGTGTGCTCCCAGTCACGGGTACAGTTTGGCCTTTGGGCAGTTCTCCTCCAAATGAGACCATAGGGAACAGTACCACACCAGGCTGCCAAAGGAGCTCTAATTTCCATGATTTCGTACAATTGAGTATTCTTATTTGCAACCTTCCAAAAGCAGTAAAGCTCTAGTCAAAATGTAATTCCTAGGCCAAAAACAAAGAAGCTGAGGGAAACCTTTGAAGCACTACCCCAATAGATTTTGTTTAAAGATATTTTTATTTTCTTTGCGAGGCCACGGGTTTGATTAATCTTGAGTTTCTCCAGCATAAATATTCCAGAATGGTTATTTTGCTGTAAGTCCATACATAGACAGTCGTATTCTATACGATTCTGATTTCAACTCAGTTCACTTTGGGTAACTGCTGCTAAGGACACTTACTCTGGAGTAACTATTTCACTAAATGCTCAACGGTAGAAAAGTCTGGAGACTTTTATTTCCTCAGATCACAGTGAAGGTGAATGACTCTTGTCAGTTGGAACATGCTGGTTTCATAAGGTAACTTAGATGAAGCCAATGCTCCTGAATTTATCTTTATGCCTTCGAGCATACTTTACTTCCCTGGCTTTGCTCTGGATTTCTCACCTTCAGTTAATTCCTATGGATCTTCATCTTGTCAGTGAGATAGAAGGAGAGGTCCAATAAACACTATGGCATACTTTCTATGCATTTCTTGCTCACGTATGTCTACTCTAGAGTCACTACAACATAAACATACTCTGTCCAGTCTACTTGCTATGTACTTCTTCATAGAGATGCTATTTCCTCTCCTAGTTTACATCGACTTGTATTCTCTCCAACCACCATCACTTTAATGCCTGCCCTGCCAGCAGCTTCTGTTACCTCTGTCTTTCCATGTCTCAATATTCTTTCATAAGCTCTTTAGTACATTTGTCTTCTCAGTGTGCATGTTAATGTCATCAAATACATCCCAGCTCAATTTCAGCCTTTGCTTTGGTCTATCTGCTGTTCATCCATACTTTCAAAGGCTTATGCTCCTGCAGCCTTTAAATAAGCACCTGTCGGTCACTTAATCATCAGAGTTATGTACCATGGAGTACTTGGAAAAACCCCTCAGAATAGGTGAATATCGTCTGATGTTGTGTAAGATTACCCGCTTGCATTAAAAGATGTAATCTTTGGATTTGTGATGAATTACTGAGAATAACATTGCTATAATATTAACTTTTTAGTATGGTATTACAGAAAAGACCCCAGTCTCTACTGGAACTTACTTTATGGTGAGAGACAGAATAGGATATTATAAGTAAGGCAGAAATGCATGCTCTCTTGTGTTTCCCATCAAATCCAGAATCAGAAGAATTTCAAACCTATGCAGGAACAAATTACAACAGTGCGTAGAAATTTCAGTGCCTAAGCAATGGCAACCAGTGCCATTTTAGACACCCTGCCTGCCCTTCACCTGCCTTTCCAGAGGTTGCAGATGTGCTGTAGAGTCATTTGCCAGCTTCAAGCAGGTGTCTTGGAACTGTAGGGCATCAAAGGCTACTTTGCATCTATTGCATTAAGTGCCTGTGCTTTGGCACTTGAATTGTTCTTTATGTGCCCTGAGTCCCAGTTAAATACCTTGGCCGTGAACGTGTTTTTTCTTACGAGGATGAAAATTCTCCTATCATTACAACTAGCATGGAATTTAATTCTTTATTTCAGAAGGTATTGCAATGGAAGCAAATTCTGCTGAGTGCTTCTCAATGACATAATTAAAGACATAACATGAACATGAAAATTACACGTCTGCAAGACAAATCGAAAACTTTCTCTCCTCCCATCCCTTTGAAAGAAAACGTGGAGTGAAACATGAAAATTCTCAGCAATCCCTGTTTTGTAAGATTGCAAACATCTTAAGTGATTTATTATCACGCTAGGTATTTTCTTTACCACACTTGGCTTTGAAACGCTCTTTTAAATACAAACATGCCCTCTATTACTTGCATGGCGTAATACCGTAAGCACCAGGGTGCAGCGATGGTGGGTGGGCTCTTTTCTTTTTCTTGCTAAACACAGGAATTCTCTAACGTTGTAAGGAACAGCACACATGAACGATCCGTGTGGGATGGTCCCATTCTCCCACTCCTCTGCTGCCTCTCTTTCCTTTCAGTTAATTCAGTAAAGCCTCATGAGTGTTGGAAGGTGGAAGATGAAGTCATGCAAATCAACACACCTTAAATCACTGGGCAACAAAGGAACCCTGTTGATCTACCCAGACTTTTCCGCCCAGGAATGAAATCCCACATGAGGCATACCAAATGCTTCTGCTTATAACAGAAGTGCCGATTCCTCTTTTTGGGCCAAATGCTACTCTTAGATGCATACGTGAGGCCCATCTGAGGTAAATGGAAGCCAAATGGAGCATCCACTAGCAGAATTTGACTCAGGGATACCAGGGAAATTCCTAGTCCTGTTAATTGACTGCAATGGTGACACTGAGGTTGTTACTTACATCAAAAAAATTATGTCCCCCACCTTGGTAATTTTGCTGTGAAGATCTCCCCTCTGGCACAGGCAGAGGCCTCTCCTGTGTTTCTCCCTATTCCCATCCCAAGCAACCTAAGTTGACATGTCTGATGTGCAACAATTCCCCACCCCACCCCCCCAAAATCTGTTTGAATGGCTATGTGATTATGCACTCTCAATAAAATGGGACAAGCAACACATTTTCTTGCTGAAACTTATTAGAAGCTGGGAGAGATGCAAAAAGCCAGATTCTCTGCTGCACTGAGACATTTTGTACTGTTAGAACAATGGGACCAGAATGAGATGGATCTTCCCACCGTGCAATTTATTCCGTCGTTGGGAAATCTTTAGCCCCAGTGTCTTCTGCAGCTGGTGGCAGGCAGAACGCTGAAGACAGAAGATGACAGGAATACTATTGCTGTTCCCTGCCCTTGTGAGCTCTTGATAAACAGCTGGTTTAGCTTAGATCAGCCCCAAGGATTTTTTTCTTAACTTCTTATGATCTGGTTTAGATAAAATTAGAACTGGGAAGCAGCAGCAAGCTCCATTGTCATCCTTCTACCTTATAGCTGCAACTGGCAGCTGTAGGGTACTGCTAAAAATGCTGAGGGACTTGCTGCTCCTCCCCATCAGAGACGCAAGGGGCTGCACTGTGCCTGCTGCCATCTCTGCAGGCAGCTTCCTATATGAAGCACTTGCTCCCTCTCTGACGCAAAAATGAACTCTGCTCCTAAAAAATCCTCATTGCACATGTCCCGTCAGGGTCTCAGGGGCAAAGAAACACCCTGGGTGCTCATCTGCAATGATCTGTGTGGGGGGAAGCAGAGTGGGTGTCTCCATACCCACGAGACTACATGCTCAGTCCATGCTGCTCGGGAGTGGTGGAACTGTGGCTTTGTGCCTCCCTGTGGATGGGGAGGACTGTGCTCACTTCTCCCTCGATGATGGGGCAAGCGTTCTCGCTCTTCTTTATCCAGCCCTTTCCTTTCATGAAATTGGTTGGAGCTTTGTGACTGCTGCCCATCTGACTTTTTGAAATTGTCCAACGGTTTCAAATGTTATTAGGAGGGAGATAAAGATGTACACTCTCTCCCTTGCATACAGCACATATGCATTGTTTCCTTAGGAAACTAGATCTAACACAAAACCAAGAAATGTAGCTATTTTTGGTCATGTTCTTAATGCTGGATTGGCACTAGTGTGACACCAGTAATGCTATTCATTCATAGACATATGACAACCCCAAAGGTTTACTGCTTTTTGGCACCCCTGTAACCAATTACACCAGGGGAAGGCGAGTTTAAACTGCTATCAGTTGAAAATAGTAGCATTTTAAAATCACTTTGTGGGGTATGTATCACTTCAGAAGGTTCTGAGTAACCATGAATCAAGCCTTGAAGCTCTTACCACATGTTAGGAGACCATCTAAATCTTCCCATCCTCTCAGTGAAGAACAATAGCTTTCACTCGAAGAGACACTATTAATGGTAAAATGGATTTAAAAAAAAAAAAAGTGGGGAAAAGGAATAATAATAAAAAAACCTTCAATCACTCGACTTACAGATGCAACTAATTGATCTGAGGGTTGGTAGGGGAGTGCCATGGCAGCTAGTTTGATGTAGTAATTAATGCAATCATCCTTCTTTGTTATTACTTTAATAAGGTAAACACCCTGTTAAAATAAACTGAAACAGTTGTCTCTAGCCAAGAGCTTGCAGTTGTGGTGAGCGGCATAATAACCCCACAATGTAAAACTTGGACAGGAAAGAATGAATTACATTAATCCCCGAAGGTTCTTACTGCAGACTTTTGAAGTTTTAACTTTAAAGTCAGAGTGGAAAAGGAGATCTGAAACTTGGAGGCTATTCACCCTGTGGCTCCTGAGAGAAAGCAGTGTGTGTCTGCTTGAGTACCCTGAATCCTGCTAATATGGGCTGGAGATAAGTTTGGTTTCTGCAAACACTCATGCTTGTGCTTATCTGCACTACCACAAATAGTCCCATGTTACTAAAAGTTATGCGCAGGCATAAAAATCAGCACTTGCACAGGTAGCTTTTTTAACGAATTGGAGTATCAATTGGAAGAAGGAGCGTTTCAGCTTTGATTTTAACCTAATGACTGTCTTTTAGAAGTAGTTTCCAGCAAAACCCGCTTTTGGTAGCAGGATTCAAAGGGCTGCTTTATTTGTTTGGGTTGTCTGCTTCAGCTGTTCGTTCTAATCAATGGCATTAAGAAGGATAGCTGTGCCGTGTTGTAAAGGATCCCTTCAAAAAAAGGGAGTTGCTGGAAAACACAGAAAAATGGAGAAAACCAACTTACCAGGGAATAATAACAATATTTTTCTCTCCTGTTTACTTACAACATTTTAAATGTAAGATGTGTGCAACTCAGAATTTTATTCAGGTAGTTGAGATTTCTCTTACCTTCTAAACCCCTTGTTTTAGTGGTTTTACCTAAAATGCATGAGCACTCCTTTGGACGGAAATCTTTGCACATGGCCTGAAAACTTTCAAATATTTTATACAAAACCTATCTGGCTTCTTTGAGAAGTCCTACGTGACCAAAAGATTTGGATTTCTTCTCAGTTCCTGCTCTTCCCATTGACGCCTCAAGCGTCAATAACCTAAATGATAATTTGTCAGATTCCCATAAGATATAGGTCCAAGGATGAATTATATAATTGGAAATGCATGAGTAACTTTTGCGATGAATAATGTAGTTTTCAAGACGGTGAGTGCAGAGTATGTTGTCCTACGGTAGATTTACGGTGTGAATGGGTAATAAGGGGTTATGGCCTCTTTATTCATGTCAGCCAGCATAATGTGCTCAGGGTGTCACGGGCAAAATAGTCTCAATTTGTGGAATTTTTACTTTATTATTTATTGCCAATTAACACAAATTTCTGACTACCAAGTAGGGTACTGAGAAAAACAAAGCACCAACAATTAAACACTGAAGTAAACAGCTTTCTTGCCTCTTCCCAATGCTCAGCTTAGGTCAAACACCTCTCTTAGCCCTGCCTCATCACAGCTGCTCTGATTTCCCACACAGGTTACACTCGGTCTGTCCCAATCCCTTTGGTGAGGCAACCGGTTTCTGTCTGCCATGCCTGGTGTATTGGTTTGCTTTGGCTTCTGCATGTTTTTTGCTGGTTTCCCTCTGCTGCTCTTGGCCTCTTACTTGGGTCACCCTCGGCCGCAGTCCCTCAGGTTGTCCCTGCCCCAGTGTGGGTCCCTCAGAGGTGTCCCTCTCTATGGCAGGGAGCGCCTCCAGCCAAGAGCCCCTCTCTCTCCAGCTGCCTCCTCCACAGCATCTACAGCCCCACGTTTCCAAGAGCATCACTTCTCCCTGAAGGCTGCTGCTTGCTTTCTTAAGTATGTCTGAGCCAGGGCACCATGTGCTCCTCAGATGGGCAGAAGTTTTGGCAGGTAAGGGGGTGTTTTCACATGTTTCAGAGATGGCTGGGCTTGGCACTCGACTCTTCATGGCTTCCTTCCACATCCCCTACTACCAAACCCCTGCCATTTATGCCCAATGCACAGGGTCCCTCTGCAGGCTGTGCTGTCCCCTCTATAGAGACCTCCATGCTGCTCATTGAATTTCTTTCAGGATTAGCATTTTAACAGGAAAAGCTTCAGAAAGCTGAAGACTGCCCTTGCTGTACAGAAGAAAGAGATGCATTATTCACAGCACATGGCTGTGTATGCTCTTTATAAGCTCTGGAGCTTTACTCCAGCTGAGCATTTTGTTGTCAAATTTTCAGTTTGTCCTTTCTACAATGGTTGAAGTTGATAACGGAAATAGCACAGTCCACAGAGAAAGCAGCTGAGATAGATATATATATTTAAAAATAAAAAAAGAGTAAAAATGCTACTTATGATGACAACTCTTTTAACTCCCTTGTTTTCGTTCTTTGGCTGGAATTCTTCATTCACATTCCTACAGCTGCATCTTCATAGCTGGTTTCTTGCTGAAAAATAGAAGCAGATCGCAATTTCAGGTGTGTAGTAAGGTACACGTGAGGAGAGTGAAAACTGTCAGCTCTGAAAGGGAAGAAACCACAAGTGCAATTCCCTTCCCTTCTCTTTGGGTAGCATTGCAGGGAGAGCGAGGTGCCAGCCCGTTGAACCCACGGTGTTTTTCAGTGCCCTCCCCCAGACGAAAGAGTGACCCTGAGAAAGGACAGCCATTACGTGAATCAGGGCAGCGTTTCCCCACTGCTGCTAACTAGCGGGGTTGCCATCAAACCGATGAACCCTGTCCCCTGTTTCTGCAAAAAAAGTCTGGCACTGTCTCTTCCTTGTGTGCGACCTAGCCACCGTGCAGCCACGGCGTTGGCTGACTGGGGCGGGAAACAATTCCAGACCTTTTGGCGGTAATTTTGACTTTGCTGGGGTTCGATCAGTTAGTGTTCGGTCAGACCAGCGCACGGGGACAGCTTGCCCTGTACGCACCTGTGTCAGGGCAGGAAGGAAAAACGGCATCACCGCCTGTCACCGAGGGCTG
>NW_010973002.1:103385-216215 GCF_000737465.1 Haliaeetus leucocephalus
GATGCCCCGTCTGTCACGGCCGCCCCGGCCCCGGGAGATGCCCCGTCTGTCACGGCCGCACCCTGACCCGCGGCGCGGCCGCTGCGGCGGTGGCCGGGCTGCCTGGCCGAGCCAACGCGTCTGCCGGAGGTCTTGCAAAACCTGGGGCCTCTCCGGGTTTGTCCTCGGCCGCCTGCCTGTTTGGCCCGGGTGGGAGCGGGGCTTGTGCCCACCGGGGCTGGGGGCGGCGGCAGCGGCAGGTGAGGGAGCGAGCGAGCGGGGCCTCGTAATGCTCGCTGGCGCTCGCCGTCGGCCTGAAGCTTTGGGAGCGGGTGGCGAAGGCCTTGGCAGGGTCCGTGGGGAAGCTGGAGGGAGCGTGGGAGGCTGAGAAACGTCTCCTCTCCGCCCCGCTGCCCCAAAGATGTGTGAACGCGGGGGACGCTTGCTGTCTGCAAAGCAGACCTTTCTCAGGTGACCAAGGCAAGCCGAGAGGCATTTTTTCCCCTCAAAATCTCTCGCATTTATTCCACTCGCAGGCCACAGTTCTGCGTGTCCGTGCGTGCACACGGGGGTAGAGCGCTGCGGGCTTCAGTGGGACGGTCCCTCTGCCCGTGTGTGCCCGCATTTGCAGGATGAGGGTCTTGCACGTCCTCCTCCCGTTATTACAGGTGAAGCTGAGGCAGAAAGGGGCCCTTTTAAAACCAGGGGATTTTACAGTGGAGTGAATGGGAATCGGAGAGCAAACATACCTCTGAGGAACGAACGTGGAGAGGACCCTGTGCCAACTATAATAATCAGTGTGACTAATAGGGAACACCGAGAACTGTTCCATTATATCATGAGACATTACATCGTGCTTGAAAAAACAGGTTTTGATGACATGCGGAGGATTGGCAAGTGCATTTCAGGGAATCCTCCTTTCTTTCTTCAAGGATTTCAACCCATGTTCATCATGTTACGCATAATTTAACTTTCTTGGGGTTAGATCGAACTTGCTGGTATGGGTTTTACATATTCGTCATTTAAATTTGGGGGAACAGAAGGCGTATGAACTTATTTTAAAAGTTACTCATTTATAGTTCCTTGGAGGAATTAGGAACTGGGACTTTACGATAATTTCACCATGTATTTCTAGACCTCGCCCAACGTGCTATGGTTTTGCAAAATGCCAGATATTAGCAAAACTCTGTTTGCATTTAGCCTCTCAGAGCATACAGAGTAATATTTCTATATAAAGTATTGTGATATTGACTCACATTTTTTGTGATTTTAATATCACAAGTGTCAATCAGGAAGGAGATTGTTACCTTTATTACAACTAATATAGCAGAGCAAAACAAAGAACTTTTTAGAAAATGAATATGCTCTGGGGAAATTCAATAAATCTTTGTTAGAAGAAAAAAGGTCTTTATATATAAATATATAAAAGCTTGCTGTGTATTGTGCAAAAGTTGCTTACTGCTGAAGGAGTAATGCATTGTAAATCAACGGTGGGTCCCATAGCACATTATGGCGTATTTTATTGGGTTTTTACCTTAAGGTAAGGTCTTTTATTAAGAGTATATGAGAGCACACTCTGCTGAATACCTTGTTTTTCACAGTGCTCTATACATGTGTTTTTTTTTTTTATTTGCTTCATTAAACATTGCTGTAATTAATGCATTTAATGGGAATCCAGCAGTAACAAATATAAAATTTATTGTCGTTTTAAAAAAAAACACTTTGGTCACTAGATTTTCCATTAGCAAATGGCGATGACCAAATTCCTCAAAATATTTCTGCATTCACCCCAGAAATCTCCTGCTAAAACAGGTGATGTTTTCAACTGTGTAATGGGAAAGAAATGCCACATAAATAATCCTTGTGAAGGACTCAGTATAAACGTAGGGGGAGAGAGCACCAAAAAGTGTCTTTAAAATAATCCCCCAAACCCCCTGTTTCAAGCTTGATAAGAAGATGTCTGTATTAGCACTGGAGCTTGCCGGGTGAGTTATTAGGTGTTGAAAGACACCGTCTAGGAAGTCTGACCCATCAGAATTTGAATGTAAAAGGCAAGTGACAACTGAATACATGAAAAGCCTTAGAGCCCGGTCCCAAAGCCCTCTTTCCCCGCCTGAAAAGCCCGTTTATCTTCGGATGAATAAGAGTTACAGAATTGGAACCTAAGGAAAAAATCGGTGGTATCTGTGGCCAAGGGAATGTCTCCCTCCCACCCATTTGATTAGAACCATGTGCAAGTTTGGCTAATGAGACTGCAGGGCTTTCCCCTGGCCTCTGTGGATGATTGTGGCATTTTATTTGAATGCCGATATGGTTTCCCATTCCTGTTCCTCGCAAGCTTTTGGTCTGGGCAAATAAAGAAAGAGATGTCAGAAGCAGAGAATCTTTTTACAGCGTATAAAAATCTTCCCATCTAATCCAAGAGGAAATCGTAATGTGAAGAACATTAGTGTTTTAGTGGCCTCCTAATGAGGATGAGCTTGGCCAGAGCTTTGAAGAAGACAAATGGAAAGCAAAACAGCTCATTTCTCCTTGAGGGCAAGGATCACAATTTCTAGAGAGGACTGCAGGCATATGCCTTCAGCATGTAAAGCTTCACCTGCCTGAAGTCTCCTGGCGGGGCCCTGATGTACGGGCTGTTGGCAAGAGCAGGAAAGGGGCGTAGGAAAGTAGGGGACGTGCTCACATTTTCTGGTTTCTCTGTCAGTCTATTCGTCTCTGTGTGCTGCTGGGAAAAATGAAGACAATTATATTTACCTAAATACATGGGTAATTAAGGCACTAAATTAAAGCCTGAGAAGCACTTGAAACTCTCTGATGAAAGAGCCCGTACACGGACAGCACGCTCGTAACTTTACGTGTCTGGGATTCTCCCTAAGGTACTGGGGATACACAGCAAATAGTCTGTACAGCCACAGATAGGTGATCACATCTAATTTAAAAGCCCTCATTACTCCCTCCTGACAGGCTTGGATGTTTGCCTGCCTAGTTCCAAGGCCAGCGTCGATCCATTTAAAATTAATATTTTTCATTCCTTTCTCCGCCGCGTGCATTTAAAAGCTGTCCTTGGCTTCCCCTCCCAGCAGTGGCTGATGGAACTCCACTTTGCGGCACCGATGGGATCCTACTGCTCTCGTACCACGTTAGAAGAAGAGCTTTCCTTGAAAAGGGACTGCCTTGCTCCTGACGTCTTCTGTGGGTGGCTTCACCAAGGTGAGGGGGCTTCATTTCCAGTTGGGAAAAATGGGCTTTTCTCCTCCCATCCCAGAAACGAGCTGTGAGTGACAGGGCCCCGTTGGGTGTCGTGCTTCCTCCTGCAGCACCGGCCCTCAGCAGGGCTCAAACCTGCGTGCCCCCTGCGCTTGGCCGGGGCTTGCAAGGGAAGGAGAACCGTTTTTGTGAGAGGCTTCAAAATGATACCTGTCTTTGCTGCTGCAAAAAGGACTTTGTACAATTCTCCTTGAGTGGCGTGTGGCATAACATGGCAGAGGAAATCGCCCTCATGAAGATATGCCTGAAGGTCTTCCTAAGCAATTAAAAATGTGGGTTCTGCTCTGGAAAGGAAAAAAAGCATTGTTTTAATTGGCAGCTTGGGTTTCCCTCTATCTGCAGAGTGAGGTTTGCTGACTCTTTGAAGGCAGAGAGCAGGTCATGTTTTAAAGCTACTTTTAGGTTTGTGGGCTTTGGAGGGGTGAAGCCTTGCTGGCGTGTCAGCACCAGAAGCGCACTCAGGTGGGTAAACCTCACAGGGACAACGGGGCAGCACCACTGCCACTGATGGCACAAGCTGTGGACACCATCTCGCTCGAGTTTCCATCTGGTGCCCTGGCCACAGCCCGGGGTTACGGCTTCACCACACAGCAACTCAAACATCTTGGCCATCTCCACCCCACAGCCTTCCCTGTGCTTGGCCCACCGCCTGCCCGCCCACCTGCGGCTCCTGCCTGCCCTCGTGGGGCTCTGCACAGTGAGCTGCATGGTTTGCCACACCAGTTTGCTATGCTGGCAACACGATAAATACCTTCCTGCTGCATTTCTCCCTGGTTTTTAGTCAGTCAGATTGGCTTGAGGTACAGTCAGGCGAACGACAGGACCTTGGTTTAGCTCAGCTCTTGCAGTGTGGTGGCAGGAGTCACCTGCAGTGCCAGAGCCAAGCGGGTCAGTACTGTGGGACCCCTGCAAACCTCGCTGCCAGTGTGGTCAGGATGCTACCACATTGTATTGCTGTGGAAATGTGGGGCTGTGGGTGCCCCTGCAGGCCCCCACCTCATCCCACAGAGTACAAGCACAAAGAGGTAGCAGGAGCACCTTCGCAGAGGGCTAACAGTCCCTCAGCTGTTTTAGGGGATGAGTTTAGGATTGCGGGAATTAGGTGCAAAGGGGGTGTCAGTCAGCGCAGCTTGTGCCTACTCCAGCGGGATGATAAAAAATTTGCCTGTAAAGGCAAGCCACCATTGGGCAGGACAAAAGCAAAGCTACCACTCCCTCGTCCTCCCCGTTCAGCTTGTGAAAACTGCCTGGCTTTAATTCTGACAATTTAACTTCTAGATCAAAGCACAGGGAATAGCTACAGCAGAATGCTGACAACAAAAAAATGAAGCCGAAACAGCGGCCAATATTGTGATACCAGACACAATCCTGCATAACCGGAGTCCGCAGCCATGTCCCACTGCGGACGGTTCCTTTTTCTCATCCAAAGACGTGTTGTCTTTGCAGCACAGCTTCTTGAAGCTAAGAAAAACTTTTACTAAGCTGGAATTGGCTCAGCCGCCTTATAACACAGAATGAAAATGATTAGTGAAACAAAAGAGAAAGTGCGAGGAGGATATAGAGTCCTTCCATACAAAGCCTCCTGTCTTCTTATGTGATCCATTATAATCCAGAGGGCCCCAGATTTAAACTAATCTGTTTCTGCCTTTATTTATTTTTTCTTGACTCAATTTCCTACATGAACTGGCCAGTTATGTCAGGTATTTTTCTTTCTTTTAACTTGACTTGCTGTCAGCTGAATGCAATGCCCTGTGAAAACACCTGCTGACCTGCTGTATACACATACACAGGCACACATGCACTCATCTGTACCATCTGCATCTATATAGCTATATCCTCTATATGTATCTATATAATCTATGTCTGCCTGTTTATATCTATTATCTATAACTATCTAAATCTATATCTATATAATCTGCTTTTAGAGTGGAGCATACAGGTTGCAAATTCCTCAAGCCTCTGCAAAATACGCCTTCAATCTTCTGTCTCTTTTGGGAAAGGCAGCTGCCCTATTGCTTCTAGTTCAGGCTGCTCTGGCTTGCTCCACTGGCAAGTCCTGGGGGAATGGGCTGATCAGGTTCACTAATGGTCGGGCTCTCGTGGTATTTGCTTACCTAACACAATCAGAACACGCGTCTTAAATATTTTATCAGCTTTGCGGGATCACTCTCATGCTGTGGCATTGTGTTGCACTGGAGAATAGAGCAGGCTGGAGGAAAAATGGTGCTCAAGAGTGCTGCAGAAAGAGAGTTTTAAGAAAATGGCAAGCACTAACGCCTTGCTTAGAGCCACTAAACAAATGTCCGTGTTGCAGCAGGGCAGATTGGAGGCAAAAAGAAGTTAGGGCAGTTGCAATAACAAAGCAGACCAAAGAATTGAGCAAATAGCCCCAAACCCCCAGTTGCTGTCTCTAATCTGAAGGTTGGTAGTCCTGGTTCAGCTTTGATCCCTCCTTTCTGACTCCTGATTAACCTTTTTTACTCCCTTGAAGCTAATTCTCAGGAAGTTTTGTGTTTAATTTTGTGCTTATTCCCTGTGGGCCAAGCTCTCAAATGCCTGTGAGTAAAACCTTTCTGTAAAGAAAGTGGGTGCAACAGGATAATTCTGGGGGTAGTCCCAGGCCTGGAGTCTCACATAGTGGGACCTCAGCAGCCGGTAGCTATGATGGAGAGGAAAACTGGTTTTCCCTCTAAACCGACCCATTGCCTGCCTTCAGCCGGTCAGTGCTGACTCCAGGGTGGGCAGGGAGAGCTGAGAGATGGGTCTGCACTGCAAGTCTTTGCTAGAGCTGTGGGCAGCAAGGATTGCTGATGGGGAGAGCATAACCAACCGCACTATTTCTGAGACTGTCCCCAAGTGCTGTGTGTAGGGATGTTCCCCAGGAGGAGGTTGGACTCACTTGGCTCTTTTATGCTGAGAGTCAGTGTGATATCGGAGAGTTTTGCATCCTTGCATGTTCAGTGTTCCCACTATCCCAGTATTTTTTAAAAATCACCCCAAAACTGAAAAAAACCCGCTCATGTCTGCCTGCTTCTCCATCCCCCTGCTGAAAGGTTTCTTTAGCATAAGACCACTTCCAATTTCTCAGCTCTTGCCTCTGTTTATGTCTGGGCTCCTTTGGATTTGACGCCTTCCCCTAGCCCTACACCCCTTTTTTGGGGAGGTCCCTGCTGCTTTCTCCAGATGGTTGTTCGTGATCTGTTATGCTGCCTGCCATGTGGCAACGGGGTACGTACGGTGCCCTCTGTGCTAGCTTATCATCCCTACCCAAACTCTGTGCTACATTGCCGTTAGTTTTGAGTGCCCTTACAGCAAGTAGCTGAGGCTGACAGCCTGGGTTCGGGAGAAAGCTGGGGGCAGGTTGCGAGGCAAAGTGGGTCCAACCAAAGCACAAGGGGCTGGTGTGGCAGGGGGAAAGGAGTCTCTCTGCACCACCGCTCTGACTGATGTAAGCTGGGGCAATCCTCTCGCTCATGCAGAGCGTCCTCAGCTCAGTCTTAGTTCTGGCTGCATCCCTGCGAAGGAGCATGTGCTCACACTGATTCATTTTTTCTCTAATAATAACTTTGTTATGATGTCCAGAGCAGCCCAGAGAGAGCAATAGTAACAGTGGACTGCTTGGAAGAGAAACAAATACTGCAGTCAGGTTTGGGAAACCATGAATCAGCTGTAAAGGGCAGTGTTACCTCAGCTTGAATACATCTTGCTTAGCTCATACTGTCAGGTGTAAATATAACTGTGTGGACAATAAAATAGTCCTGTGATACGCCTTCACGAGAGACATCTATTTTTACAGATACGATGATCCTCTTTCAGTATTTGGTCTCAGAGCAAGAGCCCTGCTGTATAAATACAGGTTAAGCTGTGGCATGACAGCACTGCTTTAAAGGCGATGCAGGAGTATATGGCCCCAGAACTGGCTCCAGCTAATGCCATGCCTTGATGTTTGGGGAACGCATGTGCTGTATCCCCTTAAAGAGGGAGCCACGCGCACCCACTGCCCATCTTCCAGCTTTTACAAAGGGAGAATGGGAACAGGGGCATGGCTCTGCCTTTTTCCTACCCATTTTAGGAGGGTGAATGCTCTTGGCCAGATTTAGCCTTTTGAAAACCAGGGGGAGAGCAGCAGAAGCTGTGTCCGTGCCAGGGCCTCCAAGGGAGAAGCACGGTCATGCTGCACAGGGCCAGTCTCCTGCAGCGTGACACCAGGACCGAGCGCTTGCGGCCGGGCTGGTCCCCATAGCCGAGGCTGCAGCTCCCAGGTTTCGGACCCCATCGGGTCAGGCCATCGCTCCAGGAGCACCAGCAAGGTCATCAGGTTGCATTAATCTAAAGCTGGCTTTCCCACTGGAGAGATGGGTCCATCCTGACTAACTTTAGATTACAGTTTGCGCATTATTGTGCCAAGGTCTGTATTGGACCAATTTATAGTGAGAAATGAGGTTGGCAAGATAACAGGGGCATCACAATTAGAGCTAATTAGCCCAGCAGGAAATCCATTTCCAGGCAGCTTTTGGCAAGAGGCGAGGTTGGCGGGATAACAAGCATAGAGTGTATTTTGATATAAGCACACTCCAGCTGCAAGGAAAAGTAAAATAACAGCTTGTCTCATCCTTATGCGGAGGCCTCACGTCAGGCTCCACCACGTAAGTCTCTTTGTTTGAGGCTTTGCAGCCTCCCTGCTTGGAAAAGCTTCAGAGAACTTGTTCTTGCAAAGTCACCTCGGCTGCTGGAGGGCAACGGTGGGCTGCAAGGTCTGCACAGCCCCTTGCTCCTACTGCCAGGCAGGAGGATGCCCAGAACCTTGGTCCTCCTCTGATTTCGGGGGAGATGAGGAATTGGAGCTCGGAATAGAAATCACTGAAGACTAGTTTGGTTTAATTGCAGGAGTTATCCATATCGTAAAATGTCCGGGGTATAGACACAGCCAAACTACTGGAACTATTTGTATTTGAGTGCTTTATTATATTGGAATTGCGGTGATATTATTAACATTTGTACAAATGCACAAAATTCCTGTCTCTTCTAGCTAGAAAGAGATGTAAAAATCTGACCTAGTTGAACAGTCTCAATGAACTCATTGTCCATTTGTAACAATAATGGGTTCACAATGCAACAAAAAGCTTAACATAAAATTAAACATATTAAATGCTGCAGCAAGTATTTACACTTATGTACCAAAAAAAAAAAAAAAAAAAAATTTTCTCCCTCCAGTAAGGAAGGTGGTTGCTTTACAGAATAAAACAAACAGACGAACAAACACAAAACCTTTGCATACAATACAAACAACCTCAAGCCCAAAACTTACTGTGACAGCACCTTTTTTTAATATAATATATATATTTATATATAAACTTCGATAGTTTAGGCTTACTCCAAGCAGTGCTAAAAGTTCCTTAAAACCAGGACAATGGCAAATAGTCCGAAGAAGCAACGTTCACCGATGAGTGCTACCCAGTGTTTGAACGGAGCTGTTATAGAGAGGGGTACAGAGCTTACGGCCACGGTCTGGGAAACACTCAGGTCCCAATGATAAAGTCCTTGGCAAAACTCAGTGGCAATTATTCAGAAGAGTGAATACACCTTTTGTGCAAAATAGTTTGTCTTGTGGAAGCATGTAAAGGTTGTCTCTGACAGGGATTTCTGCAACCTCGGCTCCGAGGGCTGGGGAAAAAAATTTCTCTGGAATTTCCTAAATTCCAGCAAGGAAAACATTTCCCTTGAAATGGCCTATCAGCCCTTCCCCCCCTCCCTCGCTTCCTGACACTGCTGCAGTTTCTGCAAAGCCAGAAGGAGTTTTCAGTCTTTATTCAAAAGGCTGTCGCACAGATTTTTAGTCAAGAAAGAAATTTGGGTCTAAGAGTCTCATGGCATCAGATGGCATGCTCTTACCGTGGGCTTCGGGAACAGTTCCACCAGGTGAAACTTAACATTACTAACACTTAATTTGCATAAATATAGAACTGGAGATCCTGAATCCCAGGTATTACACATTGGTCTAAATATAGCGAGTTGCAGTTATTGATTCCAGTCCAAGGAGAGCCTGGGAAAGGATCAGATTTCCACTTAGAGAATCAATCTTGTCTGTGAGTGTGTGTGAACACTGACATTTTTGGCCTCATGCAGTTTAGGATTTGCTATAAAGTCATTTTGAAAGCTATGGAAAACCAATAATGGTAAGCAATTTAGCTCTTAAATGTAAAGCCACTGATAAAACTGAGATAACTGTAAGCTCTGGAAAAAAAAAAAAGAGGTTACGGATGTAAACAGTCTCTTTTGTCTTTGCAGCAAGACGATTATTTCAGATGTTGAAAAACTGAACAATTTTTTTTTTGGTGTTCAAATCACTTGAGATTTTATTGCTTTTGTTTGTCCTTAGAAGTTTTTAGTCTCTTTTCTTATTCTTTTATTTTTTTTTTAAAGGTGCTGTCCCTAGTCAAGTTATAAGGCAACATATTTTATTGATTCAGAACTCTAATACATAGTATGGCCACTGTTATCACTGCAGCTTCGCAGCTACCGTGAGTTGGACAACAGTCAAAAGTGCACGACAATGCACAACAGAGCCAGTCTCCTGACCTTACAATATACAGGACACTTTGGTTCTCGGGATGAGAGATTATAAATGTAGCTTAGATGCTGCCTCACACACTTTGCATAATAAAACATTTATATGCTGTCATGAAGAGGGTGTAAAGTCTAAGTCACACTGCAGACTGGCTGTTCTCAGCTTCTCCATTTGGGCAGGTGTGAGAGACAAGTTGTAGATATGCCACCAGTGAAAGCATATAAATGTATCTGGTGCAAACGTTTTACAAGAGTATTTATAAATGATTCAACAAGGGAGAGCAAGAAAGAGAGTGAGAGCTAAAGTGCAATTTTAAAATAATATAAATAATTGAAACGTAGAAGTAAGATACTAATTAGTTGTAACTGGTTTTGTTTTATAGGCACAGTTTAGTTTTTATGTCTATAGATCAATCTTTTTCTCTTCTTCCCCCTCCAGTAATTTTCTCTGATGTATAATGGAGTTTCAATGGTCTAAATCTAAGGAACACTGCTTAGTAAGAGGACAGAAGAGGCAATGATAAGGCAGTATAGTGCAACTCACTATGTAACATTAGAAAAGGAACAAGGATGGAGTTAGATCTTCCGTGGTGATGTATAAAATCAGCCTTCAAAAAAAAAAAAGAAAAAAAAAAAGACAGGCTTTCCAGTTATATGTTGACCCATGTTTTCTAAAATGAGAGAGCACATTTTCCAATACAAAGGAAACAACTGAAGGTTCATAATTTGTTTTGTTGTTACCAAAAAAAAAAAGAAAAAAAAAAAAGCAGATGCTGCTTTAAGGAAAACATTTAATTCTAGGAATTTCTGTACAACTGACCTCAGCAAGCTTTTCCATCTTAGATGGATGACTTCTGCTTGAGACCCTGAAAGATTAAGATGCACACACACCTAGAGTAGTTTATTGCAAAACTAATATTGTAACTTAAAAAACCCAAACAGATTCTGTACAAGAATACTGTTCAAATGGAATGTGTTAAAATAACATTTATTAATAAATACTTTATAAAATTCTATGTGAATACTAAATTAATAGATTCCTGTTTTAAAATTGCTTTGGTCCTCATGAATTTTCATAAATTCACTCTATACGCTTTTTTTTTAAAAAGGTATTAGCTGCTAAAAAGCACATTTTGCCTAAACTAAAAGGCTAGTTTTCAACACTAAATATTGTTGCTTAAAAAAATATGAATCCTCAAAAGTTGGGCATTTAACAACAGTTATAGCTGGCTTGTTAGTTAACAGGACAGAGTCAGTTAACACACTAAATCCACACGCACTGAGGCACTGAACCATTGACTTTCCACTATTCAGAAGACGGGCAGCAGACATTTAGCTTCGTAGCAGGAATTAACTCCCAACAGCGTGAAATTCTCCATAAATCATCATCATCATCATCATCATCGTCGTCGTCGTCCTTATAAAACACACCATGATAGCACACAAACTACTTGTCTCCCACAGGCAGCGTTACGAATATGGCTTGCATAAATTGACGCGGGGAAGGGGGGCCGGGGATGAAGGAACCGGATCACAGCATCGTTTCTTTCCAATCGAAGTATTGCAGTTGTCCGTGGCTGAGATTCCCAACGTGCTTCAGATGTCGCGCGACAAGAGCTGCCGTCCACAGCAAGACCCCCGCCCGGGCGAGGGGCCGGCCGAGCTCGCTGCCCTGCTCGTGCCCGGGAGAGCGGGCGAGGGAGGGAAGGGGTCCCAGTCGTCCGCTGGCGGCGGGCTGGGGCCCGGAGCCCGGCGGCGGGCTGGGTTGGCAGGCCAGGAGGAAAGCGGAGCAGCCTCCGGTAGCAGCTCGTGGAACAGCGGGATTTCTCCTCGGCGGGAAGAGCGTTTAGAGTGAGGTTCTTGGGAAGAGGCCGCTGCCACCGACCGACCGCGCAGCAGAGGGACGTCCTGGGGAGAGAGGGGCAGGGGCTTCTCCCGCAGCCCTTGCTCAGGCAGCCTCCGGCGCCTGGCCAGACTGGCAGCTTGAGGAAAGGCTGCAGGATCACTCCCCTGGAAAACAAGAGCGTTTTAATGTGGAAGCGCATCTGATGAATAATATAAGGTGCCTGGTACGGTTGGTCCTTTTACCGATGATATAGCCGATATAAATATGCTGCGTGTTGTCTTGGCCTGTGAACCTGCGACAGAGTTACAAGAAGCAATAGCAAATAGCTTTTCATCCTTTACTTATTTCCACATCACTAGCAAGGATTATACCTAAAGGCCAATAGTATAGAGAGGAGACATTTCATTGTAATTACACATTTAGGCCAACATGTGTGGTTGGCTTGCCTAGTTAGCATTAAAAAAAGAAATAATTGAGCTATATATAATACACATCAGTCAAACTGTCAAGTTGCTGAATTTAACAAAACTTAGGCAAGGTTTTTGTATTTTTTTCTTTTTTTTTTTCTTTTTAATGTAGAGGCATTCAGTTTAACAGCTAAATATTTTAATTGAGGAGACTGAATAAAATGAAGCTAAACCGTAGTTCTAGTGTAGTGTAGCTCGACTGGGTATGCTAA
Source organism: Haliaeetus leucocephalus (assembly GCF_000737465.1). Taxonomy (NCBI): domain Eukaryota; kingdom Metazoa; phylum Chordata; class Aves; order Accipitriformes; family Accipitridae; genus Haliaeetus; species Haliaeetus leucocephalus. Next base: position 115,727 of record NW_010973002.1, read on the forward strand.
TGTTACCAACAACTTTGATTTTTATTTTTTAATGTATTTAAGTGCTACCCATATAGAGGGACAGTTTTTTAAATTAACCCTGCGATGGCATTTTCTTTTTCATGGTGAACGATGAAATTCAGACACAGGGGAAATGCTTATTTGGGTTTTTTTACATAGTGGATACTCAGCTGGAACATTTTGCTCGACTGCATATTTGAAAAAAGTTCCCTTGGGAGCCATGATGAAGCAAAACCACTTAGCTATTACAACTGGAGGTTAAAAAAAATTATAGATTCAGTATTTAAAACACTTTAAAAGTATATGTTTGTCTAAAATATAATAGAAAATCCTTTACATTTGTATTTTTTCGTAATTTTTTTTGGTTCTTAGACTATATAATCAAGTCAAGATTTACACTGTACATTAAAAATCCTCTTCTTTTGAATGTATTTGCATAAACGGAAAGCGAGCTGTTAAAGAAAAGAATACTAATAAAAAGTTAGTTACCAAGATAAGAACTAATTCAGAAATGAATGATCCTCAGAGTTTTGCTTTCCCTTCCAGGCAGGCCCTGCTCCTTACAGTGCCTCACGCTTCAGTTGTTTCACTCTCCCTCCTGCACAGGAAAGAGCCACCCTTTTAAAACCCACGACTCCTCTAAAAAAAAAAACCACTGTCTTTGAGGAGGAGAACTTTGTTTCAGAACAAAGCGTGTTCAAGGTTACAGGATTTGCTGGGAATAACGTGAATTAGCTTTTGCTATTAAAGATGCAGCTCAAAAATGTTTGAACATTTATCACCAGCTTGGAGCCCGCTACCTAAGTAAGCAGCGGGAGGTTTTGCCGCTGACAGATTTGAGAGCAAAATCAGGTCCCAATATACAGCAAGGCAGTGTAATTAACTGGCATCATCTCTGTCTGATTTTCCCATCAATCGCTGGTACCACTCGGGGATGCAAATCAGTCACACTGAGGGTCAGGCCCAGAGTCCAAACAAAAACCTTAATTGTGGCATAAGGCTCTTTTCCAGACCCTCTTTGCAGGACTGAATTTTATCCAGAGTGCAGTGGGATTTGCCATTCTTGCAGCGCTTTTTAGTGGCTGCATGCCTTCTAAAAATTATTTAGCGTCCTAATGAGACAACTCCTTACCCGCGGTAAACGGGCGTTAAGTGCCATTAAAGTCAGTGAAGCTACACTGCTGTCTGCCAGCTCAGGATCAGTCCATGGATGCTTAAAGGAATGCCTGCAGAGAGCAGGTCTTTCCCTGGGAATTAAAAATGGCATTTTTCCAACTGGTCAGAACCGTTACGCTGATTTATTTCTCATTTATAGCCTGTGAAACCTGAGGCTGTTAGTTTTCATTGCCAGAACAACGCAACCGGGTTAGGGAACAGAACTTTTCCGAATTATTATATACTACATGGATTTTTCTATGTTAATGACTGGCAGTGCGAAAGAATTGCTGTGATTCTCAGGTGTTGCTCGCTGTGCCTGTACCATGCCACAGAAGCTTACAGGGCTGCTAGCATCAACACAGCTGGCTCTCAATCCTGCTTCACCTGGGGCCACACTGCTTTCGCCTTTTGCTGTTTATTAAAAACACTAAATCAGGAGCATTTCTATTTTCTAAAAGCCAAACGCTCAGCACAGCCCAGCTGCGGGTGAAGAGCTAGTGAAAGCAGAAGCCGTGCCGACAGTTTTTAGGTGAGCTTGAAGTTTTTCCTTGTTCATCACTGTTCTTTTGAGAAAAAGAGAGGGAAGCGAGAAAGCCTTGGAATGAAAAAAAGCAGGAAAAAAAGCTGAGGGATGAAACGGGTTTGGAAAGGGAAAAAGAAGGTGTAAGAATAACTGGAGGAGGAAAAAGCCAGGGTAGGGGAGAGAGGAGAAGGGGGAGGGCTAGACAAAAGAGCATGTTATTTGGGCTTGGTTTTGTCCTGATAGCCACATCCTATATAACCGCTTTGAAAGAGGCTCTGAACGCAAGATGGGGTCTGCTGATAGCACAACGCTAACTCATTTTTTATTATGCTGTCAGCAGATGCCCTCTCTCTATATTTATAGCCTAATTACTCTTAGTTACCTACATATGACTCTGTTTAATACTTTTCATGCCTCACGTTGGCTAACAAGCTGCAGTTTTACACAACTCCATGTTTCTGAGGCTTCAGGCTAGATTGGTGAGAAGGAAACATGACTATGTACAGAAACAGCTAGGTTTATAAACAAGTAACTGGTACCAAAAAAACTGGAGAAAGCACCAAAGCATTTCTCAGGCTGATAGCATATTAATTGCATAACTCCCTTTTATGTAACTAAGTATAAAAGACATTTTAATAACTATAAAAATGAAAGCCAGAGTCTTTCAAGAACTGAGGAATCTTCCAGGCTTGAGTTACAGTTGCAGATGTCCTTAGCACAGAGGACGCTTTGATACGCTACCACACTCCCCTAGCAGTTTCTGATCAACCACTTTTAAAGAATGGGGTTGATGTCTGTTCTGTGGCTGGCGAGCTGGGTGAGAGTGGAGCTTCCCACGACGTCGCTGACGGAGGAGGAGGTCGTGATGGTGTTGTGCTGGATGACTTGCTGCTGGGAGCAAGCTGGGACCGGGCTCGCGGGAGGACTGCTCTCGGGACCTGGGAAGGGGGTGAGGGCACAGAGACAACACACATTCATTTTTCCATCCGAGTTACAAGCCCAGGCTGGGTGACACTCCTGGATGGAAAAGGGATGTACTACTATGGCAGCAATACTAACAACCTGAGGCATGCACAAGGCCCAGGATTTCAAAATACAGTTATCCAACACTCTCTGTCTTCTGATCTTTTACAGGTTGTTTTTGTTTTGTTTTGTTTTGTTTTGTTTTAAGCGAGCTTCTCTGATATCAACCTGACTTGTGGAGTCGGGACCTTGAAAAAAGTCCAAGACCTTAATGATTATGAAACCAATGTTGGCATAAGAAGTCCGATATCTCAAGGTCTATAAAATCAGTTGGGATGCTTAAACGCTTTATTCACTCCAGCAGGAATCAAAATTGGAGTGCAGTACACTGCAGCAAAGAAAATCTAATTCGAGCAACAGTTGATAGGCATGTAATGCAATTACGTATTTTTTTCTTTGAGTACTGTTAAAGAGCCAGATGCATAGTGATGCAGAGGAGATAGAAATGGGCTCTATTTTAAGAGAATGCCGCAATCTAGCAGATATTAACCCTGAGGCTCTTCTGAGCCGTTCTAGAGCCAAGCAAAGAATTTATCCCTAAATTACCACACTCGTAAAATGCATCAACTAGACAGAATCGATTCAACGTCTCCATTAGATGAGAATTTTTTTTTAAAAATGAAAGAGTTAAAAAAGAGTTAACAAACCTTGAAAACCTGTGCCATGCCTGGTCTGCGCCACTGTCAGAGCACAGCACCATTTTCGCTGGAGGGGACTGTAATGTTTTCCTTTTTAACTTTCCTTTTGAGAGTTATTTTAAGGTTCTGGCAGCGCTGCACCCAGGAGGACTCTTGCAGGTTTGGAGCTGCGAGTTCAAGCGGGATCCTCCACAGGGGAGTGAGCGTCCATCCGTGTGCATCTCCTTGCGGAAGGGAGGGGTGGGGAAGGCTAGCTCTGCTGTGGGGGATGCAAACCAGGGCTTTTGTGGTTTTGAGCAGGGCTGGATAAATAAGGGCAGGAGATTGGATGGCTCGGATGATGTTTGAGAAGACAGGTTCAAGAGATAATATGACCGACAAGGGGTTCTGCAGGGAAGAATTGGCAACTTTGCTTTCCTGTGAGGAGTGTGGAGACAGTGCAAACATACCAGCTACTTACTTAGATATCCTTGCGATTCTTTCTGCATAGCTGTTATCGGACAGTCTTTATGTGTTAACAATAACTGTTTCAGCTGTGCTACCTCATTTTTCAGCATCGAAACCTCGTTCTAGAAAAGAAAGAGAGGGTTTGGTTTGCCACAAAGCTTAAACCAGGCTCTTCTGCAAATTTTAAACCCAAGAACACAGAAACTGCTCCACGACGTCGGAAGAACTGAGCAAAAACGGCACTCGGTGCTCGTGCGCTGGGTGTATGTTAACATTTGTCCGTAACGTTATTTTTTATCTTCTTCTGAAGGCAATTTGGCCAGACCTGTGGGGGCAAACGGCAGCCTGCCACGCTCGGGCGCAGGGTGGCAGGGCTGCTGTCGCCTACAGCTCCGCTACAGCTGGTGCCTGGGTGCTGCTCACACCGCTGTGTTTGGGAGGAGGGACATTACGCAGTCGGTCTTTCTGCTCTTGGCAGCACGCAGGCACACCTCTGGATGGGGCCAAAGTACTGTGCCCACCGTAAGAAGTGCGGCACTGTAAGAAGGAAGGCTTTTATTATCATATTCAGGATATTTTCATCTATCCACTTCACTCGCCTTACTGGTAGACCGATCTATTTATGCTCCTATCTCGCTGGCTTTGAATGAGGGTTTAGCTACATGCTCTGCTCTGAAGAGGTCTTTTACAGCCGAGTTAACGGCACTTCCAAAAAAAATCCCCACAAAAAGCAGCGACAAGAAAAGAAAATAAATACAACTCCATCTAGCGCAGGCTTCTAAATCCCAAGACAGCTTTTTCCTGGCTTATCCTGCTAAAGTGTAATTATTTCTTTAATTGAAGCGCGCACGTCTTGATTAATCGGCTTTGATTATGCCCGCGCTCCCGCTAGGAGCCGGCTGCGCGGGGGCAGCCCCGAAGGCAGCAGGGCCTGCCGGCACCGCCAGCCCCTCCGAGCACAAAGAGCCCCTCTGTGTCCTCGGGGGCGCAGACAGTGGCTCGCACCTGAAGCTGCATGTTTGTCTGGGTGAGCTCTTCTGCTTTCTTTTCCAGTGACATCACCCAGACCTTCCTCTTCTGTCTGCAGCGCGTGGCAGCGGCTCGGTTCCTTTCCAGAAATTTCCGCCTCCTCTCATCCGGGTCTTCGTCCACCACCCTCCTCCGGCGACCTCCAGTCGGCTGCGGCGGCTGTATCGTCTGCGTGGGCTGCATCTGCTGCGCCGCCGGCGAAACCTGGCGGGGAAGAGGAGGTTTGGCAGGGGGTGGTGAGGGGGGGGAAGTTACAGAGGGGGATGCTGCAATGGGAAGGGAAATCTCACACGCTCATCCTGCTCCCTGGCGAGGTCTGCAACGGGCACAAGTCGAAAGGCTGCGCCAGATGCCACTGAAATTAGCTGCTGGCAAATCCTTACCGTGGTCAAAGGGGAGATTTTTTTGAAACGATCCTCTGAATATTAGTAGGGAAAATATTTTTCCCCTTACAGTTAGTTATTAAAAACATTCACTTAGGTACTTTCTCTGCCAATCACCTATTTCAAACCTGAAATGTCAAGTTTCTCTCAGCAGCTGCTTTAAACAAAGCAGAGGGCTGTAGCGGCCTTCTTTCTGTCTCTCTTTTCTCTTTTTTTCCCCAATTGCTTCCAAAATTTTAGGACATTTCTATTTCACAGGCTCCCCCACCTCCGTCTCATGCTTTAGCACCTCTGGAGACAGGACCTGCAGTGCTCTTTGCACCTGAGTAGAGCTGGGCAGCCGCGGGCTGGGTTCACACAAGGCCAGCAGACCTCGGTGCCCCTCAGCTGGGGGGCAAAAGAAAGGATTTAGGTACCTGAACTCGAACTTGCATTTTGGTATCCCTGCACTGCGTGGAGAAGGGATATTCTCTCTTATCAGGTGCTTCCATTTGACCCCATAGATGCCATACTCCTTTTTATTCAGCAGCCTGGCTTTGACAGTAGAGGCACACCACTTCCAGCCCCGCCGCTACGAAACTAAAAAAAATTGTGTTCATGCTGCTTCAAGTGCAGGAGAGTATTGATCCTGCTCCTGAGAGTAACTGCCCCATGCCATTACAGAAAAGGCGCGTGGTGGGGGCAGCCCCGCAGAGCCGGTGCTCCGACTCCTGGGCGGATGAAACCCAAGCCCACGTCCCTGTCAGGAACCAGCATCAGACTTAACGTTCAGCCGCCTGGGAATAGGCAGCTTTGGACTGCTTTCCTGCCTCTCTGTGGCACCCAGGCCACGGGGCTCTGGATTGCGCGTGGGGCTCGGCAGCCCGACCCACCAGGTCCCATTGCTCACGCCCAGTGGGAGCTGCTGCCGCTGTTCACATTGCTGCCGCCGCTCCGGCACAATCTGGAACAGTCTGGAAACCTGAATTGTTAACTCAAAATTAACCCTCTTCTTCTGGCAAAGGCCCAAACCTCCAAGGTGCTTCCTTTTGACTCCAGGGAGTGGACGTACTCAGCGCTTTGTCAGACTGAGCCCTGAATTTCAATTGCGGCAATTAACATGTGTTTGCCTAACACCTCTGCCTGTCTCAATTAAAACGATACTATCGTCTTGCGAGGTCGCTTTTCTGTCTAGAATCTCGCCACAAACTGCAAAGAAGAATTTGCTCCCTCCTCCAGCTGACTTGTGTCAATTAAAGTGGCAATTTTATGTGTAATTATTCTGTGCATCTGATAACACTTTTTGCATAAAGCTGAATTTATTCCCAGCTTTATGTTGCACAGTCAGGGAATCTCTCTCTCAGGAGCAGAAAAACGTTTTAAAAAAGTAACCTTCTAAAAATAAATAAGCCACCCCACACTTTCTGACTGGTTTTTAAAATTTCAGCTTGTCTTAACTCCGTATGTTTGCTGGTAAAATCTCCAACTCTCTCTCCACATGGGGGGTTGCAGTCCCAGGGCTACCGCAGCTGCAGTGGCTGCAGTCCCCAGCGCTGCGCAGGACCGCCAGCCAGCACCGCACAGGACCGCCGGCCATGGCCCCCATCCCCACCAGCATCCCTGCTGCCGCTGGGAGATCGCTGCCGAGGGATGCCAGCTGCTCCCTGTCCACCGAGGCCGGGCATGCCGCCTCTTTAGCAATATGTCTGAGTGCAGAGGCCTCAGAGATCCCTTTTAACATCAACATCTCATCAAAGGCCTTTCATTTTCTCACATACGACACCTTTCCAGACTTCAGAGATCTGTTATTTATATTTCCGGACACCAAAAGCTTTCCTTATCCCACTTCTCTCCTTTCTCATTCAGCTTTAAAAATTCTTGTTTCTTCACTCTCTCAGTGGAGTCTGCTATACAGGCAGAAAAAGGTAACTACACAATTCTTTTTTTTCCCCTCATATGGTCATTTTCTCCTGAATAACTAGTGAGTCATTTCGTCTTCCGAATGCACCAGTCAGTCTTTGGGCAGTCAGAGCACATTTTCAGAACAACAAATTCTCTCCATCTCTGGCAGATATTAATTATAAAGGTTGCCATTACGTCAGTAATAATGTCACGTGGGATAATTAACTGACTCTTAACTAGATAGCTCTTAACCCTCAAATCTGTTAGGCTGTATCTTAGTAACTGTCTAAGCATCATTCTCTAGCAGGATTTCGCTGCCCTGCCTAGGGACATAAGAAAGAAAATGAACATATATTAAAATTGAGGTTAATTTTTTTTTTTAGAGGATGCTAATCATGTATCCATAATGAAGACAAACGAAGGACAACTAAGAGAATGAAACAACATCCAAACCCCTACTCTGCTTAAGCTATCAAGTTTGATATGAAGAATCCTTCGTGGGACCAAGACAAGAATAATGGTATCATTTTTGTAGTAGTTGAGGCAACATAGCCACAACTTGATAATGTCTCTCACTTTCTCAGAAAGATACCTATCAGAAGGTGATTTCTACTTTTATGCTTGAGCCAGTATTTCTCTCTGTTCTTTGCAACTTACCACAAAACTAATACCCGTTCACTCATTCTACGAAAGCATAATTCATTGACTTCCTGTGTATCAAAATGGTAGCTGAAAAGCATGAAATGAATTCTGACTTTACAGGAGGGTGTGGTGTAGAATAACAACAGTCTTGGCGTGGGAGCACACAGCTTACAGCGGTGTGGACCATGCTGTGATTTGGCAGGTGGTTTGGAATGGAAGAATCTGGTTCAGAAGAATAAGGAGGTTAATAATTAGTAAAACGCACCATAAAATTAACGTCTGCTGGAGCAATCTGACCCCCAAAGAGGCCATTACCATGGGGACTACAGATGAGCTTAGAAGGTAATAACCATGTGGTTATTACTCAGCAAACCCTTTTTTTGTCCCCACTAATGCATCTGTTCTGAAATCACTATTGCCTTTGCACCATGGGAGCAGACGCACAGCAAGAGCTCTGCTGCCCAGGGAAGCCGCTGACCATAGGATTCCTACTCCATCACCCTCCATTCCTATCCTCTAGGTGACACTTACACCTATGGACGAGGTGAAGACCGCTGTGATCCCTGACGGGGCCTTTTGCCTCCAGTGACAGGCTGTGCACGGCAAAGCTCATCTGACTGCACAGGCCCAGCTCCAGAGACTGCATGGTGCTGGGACACAGGGTGAATCTGACGTAGCTTTGTGGCTGCCAGTCAGCCCATCTACCCTGGTGCCTGTATCTCTTCTTGCCTGCTTGCGAGTCTTTTGGGGTGCCTAGCTAACAGGGAATATAAAGCACAAGAAGTCTAGGCTGTCCTAACTGGAATGAGTGTAAGAGAGACATGGACCTGCTCGAGCGGGTCCAGAGGAGGGCCACTGGGTCATTGATCTTATCCTTAAAACTGGGAGCTTTGTTTTCTCTGGTAGCTGCTTTCTCCTCACCTGTTAAAAGCGGTAACATGGATGCTTTGCAGCAGTGCTCCATACTGTAGTATCTGACTCCCTCCCCTGCATTAACATGTTTATCCTCCCAACCCCTCGGTGAGGTGTCAGTACTATTACCCTTGTTTTAAAAGCCTCAGAGAGGTTAAGTGACTTCCTCCACCTCATCCATGGAGTCCTCAGTCTGCTAAGCACTGCTTTACCCTTACTCTCTCATGGATCTCCAAGAGAGCCATCAGGTTACTTCTGGTTTCTCTGTTATGCGATAATGTCTTTTTATTGGAGTTTTTAAACAACTCCAAGGAAAATAACTCATTAACAGATGGGAAAATAATTGAATTCACAAAGTAAAAACTGAACTAAACTTAGGAAAGCTCTGGACATCTTCTCACAGGGGAGTCTGCTGCTCTCTTATTTAGACTGTTTCTCTAAAGCTGACAATTCATTTTACATTAGCAAATGCTTTAGGGAAATCCCATGTGCTTGCAGCCTCTGCAATAATAAAGCTAGATGTTAGTAAATAGTTAATGTTGTGGGACACTGGGATGTCAGCCAAATCCTCTCATTTTCTTTAATGTTTTCTAAGAGCTTGTCTGAAAGGTATTTGCAAGAAACACAATACTTCACAGATTGAACTTCTTATGGCTGGCACTCCTCTTTGTCTTCATTCGATGCACTGCCCACTTGCCCTCCTTAAATTTGCTCCCCAGACCTGACATGTTACAGTCACTGCCCCCAGAGCTTTATTTTTCTTGTGTGATCCTGATGCAGAAGCCTATCATCTTAAGACATTAATAGAATTCCTCTTAATAATGAGTCTGCTATAGTCCATGCTCACTAGTTCGTTAGTTCAAGAAACATTCAGTTCAGATACTGAATTATCTAAATTGCTGACGCCAATATACCTGGTCCAAAAATTGAGACCTCCATCTCATTCAATGGAGACTTTCACTGTGTTTTCATCATCTGAATCCAATTCAAAATTGCCTTCCTGGTTTAAATCTCTCTCCTTGGATTGGCTTCACCATCTTTTTCTCCTGTCACAACATCCACCAACTACTGCCCGCACTCTCACCTAATCTTGGCTTTCTCTCATACTCTGCAGATGGGGTCTGCTATCCCCTTCACAGGGTCTGGATTCTTTCTTCTTTTCCTCTAAGCCAGTGTATTTTACCTTAGAACTACCTCTACTATCTCCAGACTTGAACACCCCCCCCAAACACACACACACCAGTGCCATTTTAATTCACTAAATATTGTGCCACGTATTTCTGCAGGTAGAACACATACAGCTCTTTAAATCTTGGCCTGAGAAGTTCAGGTTCAAGCACGTTAAGCAACCTATATAATATGCTAATCTCCATAATAAACCTCATCCATAAAAAGGTATGTGGCAATTTGCAGAGCTCAGAGCAGTGAAAAACCTTGGACCTCCTTATAAAGTAAGATACTACAAATGTCTAGCAAATTAAGCAGCAAAACAAGTTGTTGCTTCACTCCGTTTTCTGAATAAAGTTTGCACTTCCCCACCACCTGTAGCAGACATTTATGAGTAGCCTGAGGGGCTTGTACCTAACAAGACATTTGCGCAAGAAGAAACAATACAGAGATCAGGCTTTAACTCCACGTAACAGCAAAACCCAGCAATGCAGCAGGGCATGAAGGTCTACCTGTGCTTGTCCGCCTGAGTGCAGCGGGGGGTGCGGCGAGGTCTGGTGATGTGCCGGGTGTGCATGAAGGTGCGAGTGAGAGTGGTGGTGGGGATGATTCTGCTGGTGATGAGGCTGAGGATGAGGATGGTGCGCCGGATGCTGGTGCTGATGCGGGTATGAGTGATGAGGTGGCAGCGTCTGGTGCTGATGAGGATGTGAGTGCATATGATGGTGTGGCGTCTGGTCCTGCCGTGAGCTCATCATTTCCATCATGTGGCCCATGGTGTTCATATTCCCGTTCGACATGGCGGCAGGATGATGAGTCAGCGCTGCCTTCAGTCTCTGGAACAGAACAAGGCAGAAAATTCAGCATTCATACACGATGATCTGAGCAATCAGAATAAGATTTCTACTGTTGTAGAAATGGTGCCTTGTCCTGTGTTTTGAGATTTATTTCTTGCTGTTCCCTTGATAAAAGGCATCTTATTTCAGTTCGAGAAAGAACATATTCTTGGGCTCTAATCCTGTTTTCCACTGTAAATATGTAAAGATATAAACATCTGAACTGAAATTTAACAGTTACACATTTCCTACTGTGCTGCTGAGGAAAAATAACTGGCTCTCATCCTTTTCTCTTTGGCCAGCTCAGTAGCGTTAGCTTCATCAATTTTGTATTCTTGCAACTTTTAAAAAGGAAAGTCTGATTAAAATAAAGGTGAAACAAAGTTCCCCTCTTCTTTTTACTACAGATATTTTTTAAAAGACTCACTGATAAATATACTGCATTGCCATGTTTTTCAAATTCAGGCTCAAATATATTCTACAGCTGTACTTGTACCCAACCTGTTCTTTCATCAGAAAGACAGGAAAACAATGAGGGTGGCCTCAACCTGATCCTCTTTCTTTGCCGGAAAGTTCAAACATCTGCTCTGTTGTTACCACATGCTAATCGCTCTCTCTGTTTTGTACTCCTCATATTTTGTACTGTCACCGGATTGGGCCTTGGAGTCCTGACCAGGGCAAAAGTCTCCTTAATATCAATGAGATTCGTTCTCTTTTACCTGAACACCATCAATGGGCAATGGGAAGGGCTGCCACATTTTGCACTGCAGGATAGGGCCCGTGTGTACTAAGGCTATAGCTGAAATACAGAGAAAAAAGGTTCCCTTTCAGTGCAATTACAGGGTCATCCCAAAGCTGCGAGCTGTCCTGGCATACAGACACCTCGCTGGTGTCATTCTACCCTTGGATACTGAAATCACTGCTGTCCTACCAGAGTGTGCCAAAGGTAGAGCCTGACAGATGTCAGCTAGGAGAAGGGCTCCTTCCAAACCCATAGAAACCTCTTTTGCACCCATGGTTCTGCATCTTGCTCAACATAGAACATTCTTTACAGGCAGCCACCCAAGATCTCTTTACTTCTTTACATTTTTTAAGAAGTCAGCATGAGCTTGGTTTACTCTCACTAATGCAAGTAATTAGTCAGCAGAAAATGGTAAGATAAAAATGGAGGGAAGGAAGTCCATGGTATCACTTGATGCCAGACTAGCGTGATCTGAATAACCCATCAACTAGCTCATAGTTCATTATCCAGCCAGAGGATATAATGAATAGCAGATAGCTCATCAATAAGAGATGCTACCTATAGGACAGCCAGCAAGAAACAGCAGTGGTACGAGGAACAGAGGTGTGCCTTTCCTCATAGCTGTATCTGTGGGTCACAGGTGGCAGTCAGAAGATCCTACAGGCCAACGTGGCTAAAATCTGCCAGTGGAGGAGCAATCACCAGATTGAACTGCATTTGGGTTTTGTCTTTAAAGCAAAGAGAGTGACTGCCAGGACACTCAGAACCTATAGATGGGAATTTCAATCTACTTTACATTGAAATAACATCTGTCTGGACAACTCCACTGCAAGGCCATAAGTAAGGGCTCCTATGTTCAAAGCTGCTACCCTATAGTGTTTGTGCACCAGGGAGCGAGGAAGAAACAAATTCTTAAGGAGAAAAAAAAAAGAAAAAATATTAGAGAAAAAAAAAGAAGGTTGTTGAAGGCAGAAAGAAGTAACAAGGTCAATTCAAAGTGTCATCCTCAAATTTTTGTATCCCACATGTTTTTGCAGATTTCATGAAAGTCATTCCACTGAGACACTCTAATAGATCCATTAATCCAAATTTGGTGGCTTATTTCACTAACGATCAATTGGCTGAACAAGACTTTAAAAAAAAAAGAAAAGACACATTTGCAAAACACATCAGTGCCTCAGTTTGCATGAAGGAAAACGAGACTAATGACTTTTAAGAAGTTTCCTTAAGAAAGCGTATCAAACCATGACCACACTATGGCATGTGTCATAACGTCACAATTTTAAAAAGAAATCGAGGCAACTATAGCAGCAAGGTTGAATACCTCCTTCCCTACTTCTAAAGTCAGAACAGAGCTCAATCTAATATCAAGAGCAGTAACCCATCCTGGGTACAAAACAGAGGAACTGAGCATCTGTCATCCTTAACGTTTCCGAAATCAAGTGCTGTCCTGGTTACTGCAAGCAGCTTTTTCACAATGCTCAGAATACCTGGTGTTACCCAGGAATGTATTAGGAAAAATATGGAAAATACCACATGAATAAGTCAAGTCCTTCTGCACATCATTCTTCTTCAAAACTTGCTAAGACCTTTTTCATGGGGCTGAGCCACCACGCAGATGTAAGCCAAAACACCAACAAAAGCTGTCATAAGTTTGTTTTCTGCATCAAAATGCAGAATAACCAAGGTCTCATTAGCCAGCAGTTTCATGTGATGAATACCTAACAAAATCTACCAATGCTATATCTGTCAAAGACCTCTGAAACTGAACTACAGCATGTCTTATTCTAAACTGCAGACTTTCAAAGCCAAAAAAAAAAGGAGGGAAAAACTTAATCTGCGAATAAACATTTTTTTTCAGCTGTAAAAACTGCGGCTTATTAGTGTGGCGCGACTTCAAGGAGAATAAATTATTTTGTTTTCTTTCCACAGCCCCTTCTACCACATCCATTTATTTGAGATAGCAAATCAAGAGAGACAGTGAGAGGTCTGACATGCAGCTGGTTTCAGTCAATAGGGGTCATTTCCATTTGGTCTGTGTATTTTACAAGCTCCTTGTTCGCTGTTCCCAATGGGAGGGTGGGCCAGCTGCCCTGGATCCCAGTCCTGGTAAGAAACCAGCTCTCTACCTCATCCTGTCCCAGTGCAGCAACAGCCATTGCCCGGCCCTTTAACTTCGTGCTTAGATCAGCTCCGCAGCAGCAAGAGCCCTGCCTGCTTATGTACCCAGAGCAGCTTTTATCTTCCATTAATCGGTCGCTGCTGCCCATCAGAAACATTTGGGGAACGATAAACATTATTTTTTTTCATTTGGTCTTCAGCAAGATCAATTGTTTTGGATGTTTTAGTTAGAGCACAGGGAGGGAAAATCACCAGAACTTGGTGAACTCTTTGCATTGAGTATGCATAGAGCTGGAAGGGCAGGCTGCATTTTTGTTATTGTCCTTTTTATGTGTGCTAATTGCAAACAGCTGTTTTAGTTTAGTGTCGAGTAAAATGCGATGGCATCAAAATTGACCTTACTGGACTGACTACATTAGCAAATCCCCTCTAGGATGAAATGATAACCCAGGACCTGATCCTGCGGCTGTTCAGTTTTTCAGGAACTGTGTGACTGACTTCAGCAGAGCCTGAGGGTACCTGGCAGTTCACAAATTGGGGCTGAAACAGAGGACTCGCTACTCAGATCTGCTCTCACCAAAACCCGAAATTTCTGCTAACCGCAGTGGCAGTGTTCTTTAGGGCACAATCCCTTTTCTCTCCCTTTTATAGTGCAATTTTCCAAAAAAGCCCCACCAACCTCAAGCAAAGAGGAAATGCAGGTGCTCCTCTTGCCTGGCTTTTAGACCTTACTGATTTTTTTATCATTTCATCAAAGTAACATAGTGACCAACATCAGTTAGAGCTGATTTCCACTTGATCATGACATTTCCATTAACAGCTGTCAGTGACACAGACAACATGAGAATCCTTCACAGGGAACAGCCTGCTTTGCTTCTGATCAAGTGAATAAAGAAAATTCCCTTTTGATCCTACAGGAAGCCAGAAGCCCATATAAACTCTCATTTTGATGCTTAGGAGGAAATAGAAACAGTGGATATTAGTGCTCCACAAGTATGAGTGTTGTGTTCCCTGTACTATTGCTCATGGTAATGCCCCTAACTGACACATTTACTCTGAAGCCACCCTACTGAATGCCATATGAAGTTAACACTCCAGAGAAGTTATCATTGTACCTGGAATACTGGGGGTTTTTTTGGAAACAGACAGTTTTCACAGTGCTTCCTCAATCTAAAGCCTGACATCATGGTGCAGTGAATTGCTTGATGTTTCCTTTTATCAACATAGATCATAATCTATTTGCTGAACATCTTTGGGCAAATCCTAAGTCTGCTAAAAAATGGGCTACAAGCATTTGAGATCACGAATGAAAAATAATACCAGCTTCCCTAACACTTCTGCAGTTCAGGATCTTGCTGCTTTCTAATTTTTCTCTATCATGACATGTATTTCAAGGTTGCCTTCAGTTTTGCCTCACCGTTCTTTCTCTAGAATTGCTAGTGAAAACCAGACAGCATTTTTTTCAGTTTGTTAGAAGGGTGGAAAAAAAAAACCAACCCAAAACAAACTGTAAATTTGGAGGTTGCTTTTCCCACAACTAAAAACTGAAATAATTTGGGGGTTTTCATATATATATATAAAAATATTTCTAATATTTATAGCACGTTATATTTATAGTGCAACAGGCTATAAATATTATATGCCATGATCCGTATATGACAATAAATGACAACTTTCTCCCATTTATTCCTCAGTGGAGAAAGGACAAAAATCTCCTCCAATTTTATAGATGTTATTACCTGAGTGGTCTCTGCTTGCATCAAACAATAAGCTATTATATCATCCAGCTGAATTTTAGGTTGGGACAGACATGGAGTGCTGGTTTTGAATAGGATTGAATTGTTCTGAATAAGTACTGCACTCAGAAAAAAACTCTCTTCCCCTTCTGGTCTGCATGCCCAAATCCCACTAAATTAGAGAATAGACAAGACCAGCTGTAGTATCAGCTTAATGTCTGGTATATTCTTATCAGAAGATTATATCAGACCCCTGTAGGCAGATGGAATATGATCTCAAAGATATTTTCTTGCACTAGTGACTGTGATTCTGGTCCCTGTTATACAGGGGTTTAATAAGTTCCCCAAAGGGGATAGAAGAGACTAGAGAGGGGTGTGAAATCAGAAAAAAAATACAGACATCAAGCATCTCCACACATCTGCAATTAGGTAGCAGCCTCAGGGTAAAAGTCTTGATTAGCCAAACTTCATGGCAAGTGTACCATTGACTTCAGTGGCACTAATATTGTTTTCTCATCTGCAATAGTCAAGTTTTCACTCCTCTAAGCGTTGTACCCAAGATGCATACACGGAGTTAAGCTGGTGGCAGCTAAAGCTGTGAACAGAACTTCACCCAGCGTATTTCAGAGCAGCACACTGAATTTTATCCTTTCCTCCAACTATGACTGCAATGTGAGAACTTAAGCATAAATGTCACTCAGGTCTTTTATAGTTGGCTGCTTACAAGCATTTCACAGTGTAAATAACAGAAGCCACTCTTTGCAAATGTTCCACTCACATTCACAAAAGCAAATTGGAGGCGATTCATCTCCACCCAATAAGTGAACTGCAGATACTTAGGAGCACATTTCAGAGACTGGTGATTAGAAAGTCTCTGGTGCCACATTAAAAGCTTGCTCCTACATTTCTTGTCCAGTAAAATACAGTCCTGCATACTGACTGAAGGAGTGAGAGGTGTGAGAAGGACATGAAATCCAGAACCGAAGTGACACATTACACTAATGTAAAGAGAAAAGGGGGATGCATTTAATCCACAACTCGCCAGTAAACAGCACCAAACTGTTAATCTTCCAATTATTCTCAGGCTGTTTGGCAAATCTGAATTATACTTTTCCCTTCCTTTGTGCTTTCTTTCCTACTTAGTCAGATTTTGTAACAACACGAACAATGGATCGTCATCCAGGCTTCAGTGCAGCTTAGCCTCTAATAAAAACAACAAATTTGCTCCCTTGTCCTTCCAAACGCAAACTGAATTAAACTTCAGCAGCAAGCAGCGAGAATTGACTGCAAACAATCAAAGCGGCAATAAAACTAATAGACACCATGCTGCTCAAGGACGGGTCAGCTGCAAGAGCTGCTTCAGTGTCCCTGAACGTGGGGCGCAGAGGAGCTCCGAGCAGCCACGCTGCCCGGTGACATCAGTCCCAGTGACACCTCCCCGGACGACTGCCAGTTTTAAGTAATCCGATGCAGGTTACAGCCACGGTGGCCCAAGGGTACTCTGCCAGAACTGCCATCTTCTGGTGACGGCATTTCATTGAGAATGGCCACAGCTCCAGGGACAGCAGAAAACACAAGTGAGTTTACATCTCATCTCCACCCAGCATTTTCCTTCTGTTCACCTCAAAGCACCTTGCAAAGGAGAAAAGCATCATTATCCTTGTGCAGTGCACCACCTTTTTAAGGATTAGAAACAGAAAAATACTAAATTCTCCATTCCTATTCTACACACATTTTTAATGAACAAGTAGATTATAATCAAGACAGAAAATACACTGAAAGTACAGTTTGTGCTTCTCACTATATGCTATTTCTTGCATGAATCATTTCTCAATGCAGTGTTAAACAACTGGATTTGATTTGCACAGGAGTCAGGAAATGTAAGGTTCAAAAAATCAAACCCCTAATTCCCACCAAGTCTAAGTCAATCCCTGCATGTGTATCCATGACAAGGGATATTTAATTATGTAATCACACAACAGACAGCGAAGTGATTTATTACTGGCAAATGGTGTCATACAATTTCAACATACAATACCAATGGAAGGATCCAAAAAATACAACCAACTTCTGCCTGATTTCCCCTCTGTGTGCCAAAGTCCAGAAGGAAAGCTGTTACTCAGCTGCTACCTACCCCTAGAGAGGCAGGTTTCTGACAGCAATATTCCTGACAATCTGGGGATTAATTGCCTGTGCCTGCTATCAGTAGGCAGGCACATACCTAATCACCATCCTAATTCTCCAAATAGACTGTCTTTCGCTTAGTTACTCTGCCAGATTCATCTACGGGATATTCCCATGCATGCTAAGTTGTCACCCGTGGAAAACACAGGAAAAGGAGGTGGCAATAAAATCACTCAGTGTTAATAGCACCCCGCAAGGCAGTGGGAAAACTTGGGCTTGAGGGACCTGAGTCTGTACTGCCCATCTGCTAGATCTATTCTCTAATGTCTGTATTACAGCTCATTCCCAAGCCAAGAGACCACGGACTCTTTCTTCACGTTGGACATAAAACACTTTGGCAGAGCCTCTGGCAAAGGGGCTGGAGCTCAGGTCTTCCTTACTCCTGCAAGCAAATGCTATAACTAGGTTTCTAAAATCATGTTCCCATCTTCTAGTACAATGCAAGTGGGAAGTGCTTGTACAGTGCTTGCATTGCTATATATATATATATATATCTTGCCTGAGCACACAATGAACATTTATGAAAGTATTAAATGAGAAAAGTGGGAACTGATTTCAGAGGAAGTTTGGGGAATTTCCTGTACAAGCCAGATACAGAGCAAATCCTCAAATCAGAGCACTCTAACACTGGAAGGAACACTGTGGGTTTGGGTATTTTAATCTGTACTCAGAGATCTGAAGGGATTAGCACCGCAAAAATCTCTCTCTGCAGAATAGCGCTCTGAAGCCTCGAGAGCCCTTAAGGAGTGACCAGTTTCTTCCCGAGGATGCAAGTTGTTTGCTTTTCTTCTCCCTCTCACAAGCATAATATATACACCAAGGACATGAGAAAGGCAGGTTCAAAGTCTTCTTCTGTCAGAAGATTTCTGAACTTTCATCACCCACCTCTCACTAAGGCTGATTATGATTAAGTCATTCACATTCAAAGAAAAATGCCATCCAAGTATATAAAACTTTGGAGGTTTTTTTTTCCTTCACTGATGTGATTTTTCAATACTCGTTTTTCCTGGATTAAACCCAGCACATTTAAAGGGCTACTAGGAAACCAGAAATGGGATACATGTGCACTTAAAAGTGCTTTGATTTCATCCCAGATGTGCAGTGCTCAAGGGCGTAAACACACCCACACGCACGCGCGCACACACACATACTGACTGTGTAGAGGATACGATCTGATCTGTAGATTTTGTTTCAAGATTATACCAACCAGACTCTGAAATGTAAAACCGAAGCCCTGACCACTTACAGCCATTAGGGATCCCAGGGCTCTTTGTGAAAGAGTATTGATGTTCATTAGCCTATTGGCCCGACTGCAGAATTCAATGCAGGTAATTAGATGTTGTCTCATTATCACGTAGTTTCAGGTGAAGTTATTTTTCTCCTTCGTTTCTAAAGTTAAGCGATTCCTGAAACATTTTTAAAGCATTCATGGATATTTATTTTTCTGAAGAAATTACTAGAATTTAAAGTACAGTACAGGGACATATAAAATGAGAATGTTCTTATGGGTTATTTCACATTTTTTTAAAGCTGAATTCCAGCATCTGACCAAAAAAAAATGAAAATAGCATTTTAATTCAGCAGACCGCTTTCAATCATCTGCCTACGAAAATCTAGTGACTAGTGACTTTAAAAACATGCACTCGGGTATGGCATGTAGTATATAGATACAAACTGTAAAGAGGTGAACAGGTTCATTTAGTGTCAATTTTCACTGTTATAAAATAAATATAATCTATGCTGAGAGTTATCTGCATGGATATCATGAATATTCAGCATTCAACATACCAGTGTTGATACGTACTGTCCTTTTACGCCCTCATGCAAGGTCTCTTATGCCCTCCCACCTTTCCCCATATTCTCCCCCTAACTTCATCTCTCAGGCTCTGCCCTCCACTGTGCCCCTTTTGTTCTTCACCTGCAATGCCATCTCCCTTCATTTGTACACAGCTCAAGTTGCTGCCTTGTTTTTCACCACCTTGCATGTATCAGCTGCTTTTAAACAGCAGTATCTTGGGTCAGACGCGTTGAATTTCAAAGCCACTTGGGGCTCCAGGAACAGCAACATCTCAATCCTCTATCAGATATGAGCTAGCTACTCTATCAGTGTCACGAGGTTTTTTATACACTTTAGGATAGCTACAGTGTGAAACAAGAGATAAAGAGAATCAAACCCCCAACTCTTCTTTTTTATTGGGATTAGTGATTTACAGTAATAGGCTTTACTTTGTGTTTGAAGGGGCTAGGAATGCATCCACACACACTTACCATGGCTCAGCTGACGAGCAATGACTTACTAAAATGCAATATATCAGCTGCTCACTCTCTTGCACATGGTATGGTTACTCTTTGGCAATATTGCTTTTCAGAGCAATGTGTCAGAACAAACCAAAAAACCAGCGTTCCCCAGGGAAGGGAAGGATGCTGCCTGCTTGGTGAGCCATTGACTCATCCTGCCATTTCTGGACAGCTGCATTTGGCTTTCCTACAGCACATACCACAGGATACAGAACAAATTTGTACAGGTTAGGGGTCTGGCTAGACCCACAGTTGTGGTGGCTGTCACACAAGCAGGATTTCCTTTCCAGCACTGAGTGACAGGTACAGAGTATCCTGCCTCGCTTGACTCTGGACTCTTCCCTCTCCCTCCTGCCCAAGGGAAAGAGGGCAGAAATAACCACTTAAGGGCAAACTCCTGGGAGCAGGGCCCTGCCTGGGGACAGGCAGGCAGAGGGTCCCCGCAGCACCCTGCATCCTGAGGGAGGCAGAACGGGTCGTCTGTCGGGTGAGCATCCCCCACGGGGACAGGGTGATGCTAGACCCAGACACCTTCCCACGTACCAGGAGCAGCTGCCAGGATCACAGGAACAGGCAATTCCTGCACACCAGTTATCCGTCCGTGCTCACTGTCCTTCACAGCATGGATGGGTCTTCCAAAAAGCACGTCAGGGATCCGGCTGCTCCTGCTATTGCCCTACCTTCCTTTTTTTTAATATTTCTTGTGTACTTCCACTGAGTGTGGGAGAAAGGCATAAATACCGTCTTGTTTTGGTGCTTAACACATCTTCCTGTCTCCTCTCCCAGCCTTGCCGACAGCATTATCCATCTTCCTGACACCACCATTGTCTGATTCATTTGACATATGCACCAGAAAAAAATGTCATGTTCTGAACAAGAACATAATGCTGTGATCTCATTCCCATCTCAGACTCCTCAGCAACTCCACAGCACCTCCCATTTCTTGCTGCTTTAGAAAGGCAGGGACTAGGAAGCTTTTCCAGCTTGCTCACTGGGAAGCTTAAGGAGGAGATGTGGTGAAGGGAAACCAGGCCACCAAAGGCACACAAGCACTTACACAAGCGTGTTGGAAACCAAGGTAATGCCACAGAAACTTCAGCTATTTACCTCCTACCTAGAGTGTGAAGCAGCAAAATCTGTCTCATCTCCTGTTACATAGGGCTGTTGAGGGACTCTACATAGAAATGTGTTATTTCCAAAAGGGAACAGCACTTTGAGAGGTGATGGCAGGGACATTCTGACTGTATTATGGAAAGCACTGAGCCCTTCTGTCTCATCATTTTCCTCTCTTTTGAAACAAAAAAGCCTGATGCACTACCCACCCCTGTGACATTCAGGACTAAGGGTTATGATGAAGTTCCTGCTTTTGGCTGGCACACCAGCAAGTCAACGTAAGGCTTCCTGATGCCTTGTCTCACAGAATCATAGAACTATAGAATAGTTTGGGTTGGAACGGACCTTTAAAGGTCATCTAGTCCAACCCCCCTGCAGTGAGCAGGGACATCTTCAACTAGATCAGGTTGCTCAGAGCCCCATCCAACCTGACCTTGAATGTTTCCAGGGATGAGGCATCTACCACCTCTCTGGGCAACCTCTTCCAGTGTTTCACCACTCTCATCATAAAAAAATTTCTTCCTTACATCTAGTCTGAATCTACCCTCTTCTAGTTTAAAACCATTACCCCTTGTCCTATCGCAACAGGCCCTGTTAAAAAGTTTGTCCCCGTCTTTCTTATAAGCCCCCTTTAAGTGCTGAAAAGTCCCAATAAGCTCTCCCCAGAGCCTTCTCTTCTCCAGGCTGAACATCCCCAACTCTCTCAGCCTTTCCTCGTAGGAGAGGTACTCCATCCCTCCCATCATTTTTGTGGCCCTCCTCTGGACCCGCTCCAACAGGTCCGTGTCTTTCCTGTGCTGAGGGCTCCAGAGCTGGACGCAGTACTGCAGGTGGGGTCTCACCAGAGCGGAGTAGAGGGGCAGGACCACCTCCCTCGACCTGCTGGCCACGCTGCTTTTGATGCAGCCCGGGATATGGTTGGCCTTCTGGGCTCGTGAGCGAACATTGCCGGCTCATGTCCAGCTTTTCATCCACCAGTACCCCCAAGTCCTTCTTGACAGGGCTGTTCTCAATCCCTTCATCCCCCAGCCTGTATTGACACTGGGGGTTGCCCTGACCCAGGTGCAGGACCTCTCACTTGGTCTTGCTGAACCTCATGAGGTTCACATGGGCCCACTTCTCAAGCTTGTCCAGGTCCCTCTGGATGGCATCCCATCCTTCAGGCACATCAACCGCATAGCTCAGCTTGGTGTTGTCTGCAAAGCTGCTGAGGGTGCACATAATCCCACAGTCTATGTCATTGATGAAGACATTAAATAGTGTCTCCTCCTGTTTGGTCACACCCCTCATTGCCCCTCACATGCAGCTTCTGTCTCAGTCACAGGAGTTCACAATTTAAGGGCAATTAAGAGATTGCTGTGTGCTGGCAGCTGAGGCACGGGCAGTCTCACCCCAAACATGTGCCCCAGGCTCCTGCAGCCTCTGTCCCTCTTTCCCAGCAAGCCACAGGAACGTCAGCATCCCACCACTGCCTACGGCCTTAATAACCCATTAGCAGTCTAGGCAAATGCGTTACTCTCTCACGGCTACTTCTCTTTGGAGATCTGCCAAAGGAGAAAAGACAAGGGGTGAAGAAGGTGGAGGCAAACCAAATCAGGAGCTTGGGTGGATGGGGGAAGGGGAAAGGGGGGACAAGCTGGAAAAGAAAGGTTGAGGCAGCTAATTTTTTAATTTTTTCCCTGCGGTTAAAGCATTGACAGATAATTTATCACACATTTTGATGGTGCTCCAGCTGGCAGGGAAAAGAGCTATCTGTTTATTAATTCAATTATCCTGCTTATTTATCAGCAGAGGGCAAGAAGGTGCGGTCCCAGGCCAAACTGTGCCAGTCTCAGACCGCCTGCTGTCAGGCTGATAGGACGACTGGGAGTGGGAACATCCCACCCTGGCTGCTCCGGCCAATGCACTCATCACCGCATTATCTCAGGCCTCCTGAGGTAAGAAAAGGAAAAAAAAATGCAAAATTTAACAGCATACATGATGTACATCAATGAACGTGCAAGGCAGGCTTACAACCAGAGCCACATGGCTTTGCTGCCACCAATTCAGTGCTCTAAAAGTATTTGTTATGTCTGACATTCTGCCCAGAACTGATTTTTTAATTCATTAAAATGGATGAATACACTTTGAATTCTGAGTTCAGTGGGGATAGTGTTCAAACCAACTGTTGTGGTTTAACGCCAGCTGGCGACTAAGCACCACACAGCCACAATACAGTGCCGGGCTGCTGGAGGGGGTAGGAGAGGGCAAAGAGGGGGCTGCCCAGGTACCCACCACCACCATTTGCCATCTTTGAAAAGGGGACGTTTGGGAGGAAGGAAGAAAACAGAGTGGAAAAAAAAGAGTTGGCCTTGGCCATAGAGAAATGCCCTGAACTAGGAAAGCATTTCAGAGGGCTGGGATAGCAGGGAGGCTACAGCAAGGCCTCCCCTGTCTCTGACTGCAGGCAGGGTTAGTATTGCTTTGGTTTGGGCCAGTGCCAGGTATTGCCACAACTTTCCTCTGACTCTTCTTCAGTCCGCCCTGCTCCATCCCTGGCCCACCTCTTTGCTCTATGGGGCTGCCTATCTAGGACTACTAGGTTTCTTTCCCATTCACTAAAGAGTCAAAGACTTCTGATTCTTGAAGCTCCGAATTCCCAAAATGTTGTGCAAAACGCTGCTTGGAGGTATCTGAGCTGAGGTGTTTCTAACACAAAATATGTGAAAAAATCAGTGATGATGGAGAGCAATTTCCTTATAGCCAAAAAAACCCTCAGCCCTAGAAACTGCAGACCATAATTTCGACGTGATTTCAATGCTGTCAGAAACGGTGTTTATTTTTCTCTTGCTGCTTCTGTAAACTGTCCGGCTTCCTTTTCTATCACACATAAACACAGTTACAATATAGAGGTACTGGCTTCCAGTTTAGCTGTTAAAAGACACTGTGTGGCTTCCCATTCATACAAATAATTCCTGCAGTGCTTTGACTTAAAAATGAGACTGCTGACAAGGATAGAGGGGTCTCCTTGGGATAAGGCTAGGATGCACATACTCTCAAACGCTGCTATTGTTACTCTTCTCATTTTGTTCTTCCACCACCAGACGTTTAAAGAAAATTTGCATTCCTTAATTTTTTTTTTTTTCTTTAAGTTTCTTTAGAGGCATTCTTCTGCTTTCTGAAATCTTGCAGGATGTTTCAAGGCAGGACACCATATCAAAGTAGGATGGCAGAGAATGTTTCCACTGCAGATGAGCTCACAGGAGCCTTTAACAAAAGGTTCACTAGAAATGCATCCCCTCCACCCCCCAGCTCCATGGCCAAGTTTGCCTTTCAGCATCTCCTGGCTGATGATTAGTTTAATACTCTGAACCAAGATCCTGCTTGACAGATGATTCCACTACCACCGATAGTTTAGGCCACATATCAACATTTTATAAATTCTTAATTTTCTCACTGCAGCCATATTGAACAGTTTTGTGCAAATGAGGCTTATAATTACCCAGATAAATCAGTCCAATGCAGTATTTCTTAGGATCTTTCTCAATTTTCTCCCTGGAGGATGGGATCCCATCTGCTTCACTACATTCAGGCTAATTGAAGGGCACTGACTTTTCCAAATGGATTCATTAATTACTCTAGCCAGATTCTCTGTGGGGTTCTTCGTTCAATGGGTGACACTTGGGCTGTACTATACCATCCACCCATGTTTAGCAATGTTGCTCTCATTCTCAGCTATGAGCTAAAACATTTGCAGACGCGTTGGCAGGAACGGTTCTGGCCTTAACTGTACAGTGTTACAAAACAAATGTAATTCCACTTCTCCTTTGCTTCTAATTTAATATGCATTCAGAATCTATAAATATTGTAACCACGACTGTTTCAATATGTTTTACTCGTTGCCATCATAAATATAAGCAGCCGCCCCAAAGAAGAAACCGTAGGTTTACAGGTACTGCATTGCCAACAGCAGAAAAAGAAGAGAAACGAGCATTTACTGTGACGTTGCAGAAAATCTGGTATGTGTGGCAGCATAATGTGAAATTAAACTATTAAACTTAATTGCAAAGCTGTCCTATATAATTCTGGGCCTGCACTGATTTTATTTAGTACAGCAGCAGCCCGGTTTTTCAGTAAACTCACATGTAATCATATTGCTGACTCAAACAACAGGCAGACACCGAAGAAAAATAAAGTCCTATCCAGCAGAGACCTAACTGAGGTGAGGAAGGTTGTGGTGGTAATCTTCAGATAGGAGCATGCAGAAGGGAACCTGCCAGCAGTCGCAGAGTCTGGCTCTACTGGAAAGTTTATCGGCTTTCTCCAATAGCAGGCACAATTTCACGCTACTTAAAATATTTTATATTCTGGGCTCTTGGTTGGTTAATTCAGGTCTATGAGGCAACTGGCCTGGGAATCAGTGACACAATCTGCTGTGAGCGAACAGCAAGCCTTCACGCTTTCCAGGAATCCCAAAGCATTTTGTAAACATCAGACCCAACTGTGGAAGGTGCCCGGCCTCTTTGCATGGGTCTGCACTGCCGCACCTCACGCTGCTTTAAAGATGAGCCCAATGTCACTAAATGTGCTCGGAGACGCAGTTTACAGATCAGTGAACTAAAACTCTGAGACTACCCCAATATCATAGAAACTCTTAGTAGCAGAGCCAGAAACACAGTCCAAGAGCTGACTTGCTTACAAACAGGGAACTGTCCTGCTCCCTTTAACTCTTTCCTGCAAATCCCCAGGATGCAATAAGAGTCTACCTTCTTGTGCCTTATTAGAGGCAATAACTCTACTTACGTCTATGAACAGACAATAGAAAAACTATATATACATATCAGCTTTAACTGTGTGGTTGCTTTGGCCAGTTAATGTCACACAAACAAAAATCTAATGATACAACTCATCTAACAGATCAGTGAATGTACAATTGTTTCACATAACGCACCACAGACCTAAACAAATTACTCAGGTAAGTAGATCATGTACACAGGGATGTAGATAGGCCAAGGGGGTGTATGTAGGGATGTACTTTGCTCTACAGTTCGAGAAGGAATGTCTCTTCTCTGCTATCCTTTCCTTTTTAGCTCAGCAGTTGTGCTTCCCCAAAGCTCTGACAAAGATGGACTTCATAAGGAGCTTCTTTCTGGGGACAGAAAAGATCTCTCACAAGTTTTCCCTCTGATTGCCAGCTTCTCTCTGCCAAATGAGGTACCCCACTCTCTCAGCAGCTAACAAATTCACTCCTTCACTGGCCAGTACAGCAAGCTACGTACCTTCAAAGAGAAAGACTGAAGCAACTCTGTCATCACCCGGCAGGACAGAGTTATTCTGAATTTGAGTGGTTGGCTATTTGATTTTTTTTTTTCTTCTCATTTTGTTTGTCTCTCATCTCTCCCTGGTTTATAAACAACTGTTCAGCGGTCAAAAAGCAGTTCATAAATTGTTCGCAGAGAAAAGTAAAGCTAAGCAAGGAGCCCCTATCTTTTGCTGCTTATTTGTTTTTTCCTCTGGAGCCAGTGCTGGCAGCTGAAATGCGGCAGGCAGGCAGGCAGGCAGCCCCCCTCCCCTGCCCTCCTCTCCCGGCTGGATGGTGGCTGGCCCAGCGGCAGGGTTGCTGCGCTGATATATGTCAGCTGAGAAGCTGGACCCGTCCACCCCAGTCCACGGCGGCACTGTCGGTTAGCACCGCATCTGGTTGTGTTTTGAGTTCTCAGAAGTCAGCCAGAGACATTTTTGTTTAGGTTAATACATTTTATCACCTTTATGACAGTGAAAATCTATAGCTCAAGTGCTCCAGTTCTTAATGGGGGGGTCCAGGACCTATGAATCACAAGGAACGTTTTGCAGCGAGAAGGACGCTCAGTGTGTTTTGCAATGTAAGAAATCAGTCTAGACATTACCAACTTTTAAAACACAATGTTGAAAGCAGCCCACTAAAACTTTTCTGAATTATTTTTTAAAAAATTCAAAAACAGCTCCACATGCTCAAATGAACTTGATCGTGAGCCAGAGACAGTAAGCTGGTCTCAGCCCTAACTGTGGCAGTGCTACACCTTTTTATTCTGGAGCTGAGGAATATGACATATTATATACACCAGTGAATTGTAAAGTAGTTAATTTTCTGTGCAGCTGATAGGAGTGATCGATTGGGCTCATTCTACAACTGCCTCACCTTCTCCCTTCTCCCTCTCCCCTCCTCCCTCCCTGCCCCAGAAATTGCTCAGACCACAGCATTCATCAAGTCACATACTTAATTTTAGCGAAGAAGAACTTCACAGGACAGCAAGCAGGGCTTTGTTCGCTCTGTATTTAAGTACTACAGCCAGTTTTGCCCTGCACAGCACTGAATCAAACCGTAATATTATTTCCTATATCAACCCTTTTCTGTTGCAGTTGCTTGAAGAACTGCATTACTATTTTATTTCACATTACATTTGAGGTGGAGGGGAAAATGTAACGGGATTCAGTGGCAGCTCAAACTGCCTGCAAGTTGTTTAAAATTTTCCTTAATTCTTTCCTGTCAATTTTATCAGCATCTTTTTCCCGTTATAGTAACATTCTGAAATATTTCAGTAGGATTCAGAGACAACCTCACTTGTTTAACATCTTTATTTTTTTAAGGAGGGCCCAATATAATTTCACCAGTCTTCAAAGTCCATACATCCAAAAGGCTATTTTTTCCATTACCATCTTCTGACTGAAAACCATGGAGGCACAGATGAATGTGCCTTTTTGACCTCTAAAATCACTGTATTTTGAGTAAGAAATAATGTTATCAAGAGCAACATGCATCTTGGATTCACCCACAAAAGGAATAATAATGATTTATTTTAAAAGCGTTTTGTAAACTGGCACATGCTTGGTGGACCAAATTATATCCACTTAAACGAGGTATATACTAGTTTAAACTAGAATTAGACAAATCTCAGTAGCTGCTTCCAGAGGGTATTGCTATTAGCCATGTAGATTTAAAAATGAAACTCATCTTTGTCCATATACTAGACATATTGTGATTTATTTTTCTCTGGTCTTTTCCTCCTTCTGATTCTGGAGGTTTAAATTACTGGAAAATAAGTAAGAATATACTTTGAAGTAACAAAATCTTTGCCCATGATGTCAAACTATGAAGCTAATGTCACAGCCTATCTGCAGTATAGCATCTGACACGAATCTTTTACTTTCTTCAAAATTTGTTTCTCTCACACTGTAGCAAAATAGGATAGATTAAATATACCACAGCAGAGATATTGGAAGAATTCACTTCACGTATGCAGTTGTTGCCCTGGGACAGCTGAGTAAACAGCTTGCAAAAGTCTGTTTGAAGACTGCCAGCTAGTTACACCCATAATTTCATCTCTATTAACAAAAACAACTCAAACTGTCGCAATGCCCCGAGTTGATTACCAAGCATCTAAATTATAGAGTGTTGCTTGAGTAACCCTCTGCAGCAGCAGGGGCTGTGTTTTGATACCCGTTCAATACTTCCCACCTTGCTGATCAGTAGAATATCCATCAAAACCAGCAAATGCATAGGAAAAGATAGAGAGATGTTTGGCAGTATTATCCTGTGACTGACAGAAAAATAGTTGTGTAATACTGTTCAAGTCAGTGAGTCAGAAAAACAAGTCTTATAAATATGTCCTTCTGAGCTGGATATAGAACAATCCGGGGAATGAGAGAGTGATCTGGGGGAAAAAAAATCCACAGTAACTGTTTTTGCAAATAACACCATCGTCGTGTTCAAATAGCTGGTGTTTCTGGTGCGGTGCTCAACACCAGATCGGCAACACGGATACCTGCACAGGCTTACTAAGCTTCAAAGTGATGTGCTGACAAAAACCAGAAGACTGCTTGGGCTGTGACACCAGAACTGGAATGGAAAATAACAGCTTGCTGGTGACCCCCTCACTGGAAATTTGAGAGTCCCTCACTCACTGAGACTACCCGAGTGAGTTATTCCACACTAACATGAGGGTCAAAATATGGCCAGAAATCAGTATCAGCAGCTCTGCTTGGTGACTGTAATGCACAAAGCACAGAAAGAGCTGACCAAAGCCTTCGCTAGTAAAGAAGGAAACTCCGTTACACACATCAATCTGCCAATGGAAATAATCTGGAGTGGGGGCAAATACAAAAGAAATACCTGGGAATTATCAAAGAGTGGCTTGAGTAATTTTCCAAATTAAAGTGATGGCTTTGTAGGCTTTTTATACTTCAGTTTAATTTCTATCCTTCCTTTTAAGCTTCATTAATCAAACCAAGCAAAAAAGCTTGTACGAGGACTCCATGGATTCACATCATACTTCAAACTTAGGTCTGTTGACCCTGCTTGATAAAAAAGGCTTCACTAATGCAGCATCACACTAAATTATAGAATCAGAAATTTAGACCAAGGGAACCCAAATTTTTGTTTGTGGAAACAATATGATGACTATCGTGCAATGTAGTAACACGTAAGTGCACTGCGATACATTTAGGCATGGTATTACATTTAAGCACATGTTGCACTACAATACATTGACATTCACTACTGTGAATGTATCAAGTCCTTTGTAACACATAAAAAAATTGGGGAACTGCAAATATCATGTGAGCCGTATGTTGGGAATCCCCAGTTTCAGCGTTGTTAAACGCAGCTACAGCACAAGCAATCTATGCCTCAGCAAAATCTGAATGACCATCACTTTCAATATTTGTAGCAATTTCCAGTTCTTTTGATGAATTGCCCTTATAAAAATACATATTTTTAATCATACTGAGTTTGATTAAGTTTTTAACTGCAAAAGGCCTGGCAAGACGAATGAAGACTTCAGACAAAGATTTAAAAATTATGCATTCAAAGAAACATGCTCCCTCCTGTTCAAATTTGTCTTTCCACATTGTCTTAACATATTAAGAAATCTTAACACATTAAACAGAAATTGTGCAATAATTTTAGAGATTAATGACAAGAGTGGGAGAAGACAATGACTTTTCTTTGAGAAATTATCTGGAGGCACTTTGCCTCCAGTCTCCAATTAAAAAGAAACCACAGAACACCTTTTATCTTCCCCTATTTCAATTTCTGCCTCAAAATACTGTGCTAAAGCAGTATCCCGGACCAAAAAAACAGGAATGAACTAGATAACATGAGCAATCTGGGTAATAGGCTTTACGTAGTCCAGAGAATTTGAGCATGATTGTGCTTATTTCACAAAAGCTATGTCTGTGTACATTACACTCTGAATTGTACAGACTATATGCAAGAGGTGTGGCAAACCGAACAGAATTATGTATGCCTCTGTGTGTACCATTCCCACCAAACCCAGCTTTTTTGGCTAGGTTATGGTTCTCCAATACAGATGTCCCATGCAAGCCCAAGCTCAGCCCAATGCGCCAGCAAGCATCCCAGAAATTCAACTGTTCATACTAATGGTGTGACCCAGAGTTTATAGGCATTTTGCAGGTCACCTTGCACATTGCTCTGATGTGGTTTTGCATTAGCGTTGGAAGGACAGTGAGATACGGTATTAGATTGCAAACGATGATTGCGGCATTTAGGACAGTGAAGGAGAATGGGTGATTTGTGTTGTCAGTGATTGCGCATAGAGATTACAGAGGGAGGTGAATTGCTGCATATGTGTCTGACAGTAGTTGAAGTGAGTCTCTCCATCTTTCCCTTCATGCTTTTATTGACCAGGCTCAAGATTGTACATTTGTGCACACGCCCACGTGTGCGTGTCTTATTCATTGTACCCCCTCTGACCTGCCCGCCTGTAAAACCCTCCTGTGTGCCCCTGTTGAGCCCCTCGCAGGTCCCTGGGCAGGGCTCCCCCCATCTCCGCATCTCCCTCTGCGGCCGCTGCAAAGCAGTTCAAGGTCACTAGATGGACAGCAGGCTGCAAGCACAGTGTGTTATTGCTACCATGGCAGTTCAAGTGGAAATATCTGCGAGGTTCTTCACAAGCCCAAAATTTCCATAAGGTTCACTTCCAAGCGAGTATAGAGTATACGGAGGGAGTATGAAAACAACGGGGGCGCTTGGTAACGTTTATAGTTGTGAAGGCAGCAGCTGAGTGAGAGCTCAAAGAGTTGGCACAGGATCTCCTCCTCCTCCAGCCTAGCAAGGAAAAGACATTACAGGAACGGGGGGAGAAGAAAGTGGGGATCTACCACTGCGGAGGAGCTCAGCGCTTGAAGAGTTACGAACATGCCGCCCATCAAGGGTAGGACTCTGCTGTCGGACACAGTGACTGCAGCGAGTGAAATGATTAACCAAACTTACAAAATAAGGAAAATAAGGCACCAAAAAGCTGTGACCCACCCACTCAAACACATATGTGAAACTATAAATCAAAAACTAACCGCCCAGCAAATTGGCAGCTGGCACTATAACACTACACGCAGTGCCAGCTAAAGGCTTCCTTATATGTTTTGGGTTAACTTTGTTTTTTAAGGTCTTAGCCACAAAAGAAAAGCCTTAAAAATACATGTACGTGCAGCTGAATTTAAAAGAGGAGAACAAGAATAAAGAAACTCTAAGAGAGCAGCAATGCTACCCTACCGTCTGTCGGCTCCCACCGTTACCTTCTTGTAAAACCCTGGTGAAGAAACTAAAGGGAATTGGGTTCAGTGTCTCTGCCAATCTGCCATTTCAACAGGAAACACTCTCTGCCATACAGTAATAAATGTTTCTTGTTGGCAAATTCACTTTTTTACCACCTCTAGTGTCTCACTAGGACTGGCGGCAGACAACTTCACCAAACCTTAAAGCCAGCCTTTTATAACATCTACATAGTGTCTTCTATTGTAACAGCATTAAAAAAAACCCCACCCCACGCAGCAAACCTTTAAAGTTCTCTCTTTTCCAGTGCCATTGGTGAACTTTAATGAGATTCGCAGTCCAAAAGGCGAGTTTTGTTCTGAATTTCCTATGGAATATATTGGCAAAACAACAGCTGTTGTACAGTGCTAAGGCTGCCTCCTACCCACCCCCTGCTTTGGCACCGCTCACTTGGATGTGTTGATTCATACGTAGGAGAAGGGGAAAGCACTGGACCCACTGGCTGTAGAGCGTAGGAAGGAGGTGCGTCTGCCAGCAAATCTCTAGACTTTGATCACTCCTACTTATTTGCCTCTGTCTCCCTGCTGCACTCATTTTGCCTACAGTCATCCCACTTTGGCAAGGATGTTTGCAAAAGCTTATAAGCCAAGCATAGTCAAGCCTAGTTAGTATAGAGATGGGAAACCTCCAAGGAAAACCTAGCTACTGCAGGAAGATATCCAGCTGGCATGCTGCTTTCTTTTTTAGCAAAAAACAGTCACCCAGCATTGCGTGGTGGGTGAGGGGGCAGGAATTCGGTGGTGGAAAGCACTTTTTCCTTTCCCCTTTCAAACTGAAGTCTGGGTCACTTATAATCACTGAAGGACCATAAGAATTTACCTAGAACAGTTGCATGAAAAGAGAGATCCAGATGAAAACCTAACCTGATTTGTATTCTACCTCCTTAAAATGATGCTGCAAATCCAAAACACACGTACCCCTTTCCCATTTTAAGATATTGAGTGGATTCAATTCTCTCTCTAAGAAGCTATAAAAAGTCATTCAAGCTCACTAAAGGCTTTGGCATGAAATACAACGCATCTAACTCTCTTTGCAGCTCGTGTAGTGATTTGGACCCGTGTAAAATGCAACATCCCACCATCTGAGCAATGAAGATGGCATTTTACACAAGTGTAAAATGTCAATGCCAGATGCCCATAGAGTGAGATCCAATATGTCCTGGAGCAGTGTTACTCAACTGGTGGTCTACAAGACATCAGAAGGTGGTCCCTGAAACGCATGGAAACACATACATATGTTCCTGCGCAGCTGGGAGGTCAGTGTCTATAGGCAGGGCTCTAGCTGGGATTCAGTGCCCGATTCATGTTAGGGTCTAATTAACATGTCTGTAACTAGAGCAGCAAAATGATAATTTCACAAAATAATATTTAGTTTACTGTAAGTGTTGCATGTCTCGTCACCACTGCCACCACTGCCTTCCCTGCCCAACAGCTAAACAACAGTGAGGTGCAACATTATCTACAGAGTTTGTTCGTAACAGTGAGATGCCCTTCCAGTTTAAAAATGCGAAGAATCACTGCTCTACACAAACATTCAGGTGATGCTTTAGTAAAGGTTTGTGTTCCCGGTTCATCCTGCCAGTATGAACATCTCCCATTTTATCGGATTTGCACCTCTGGGTTTCTGTTCTACCACCCACAGTCACTGTAATTTCCTATTACTTCAGCATCCACCCACAGGTTTTCTGAACAATATATTGGGCTCTTCAGGCACTATGACAATACTGATACATAATAATTACACTACTATACATTTGCATACCCACCCTGCCTTCTCCAGCAGCTCCTGAGCTGGGGCAGCAACAGATTTGAGCTTTACCAAGAAAGCCGCACTGTGACCAACTGAGGATGCTGCTTTGGTCCTGGTGGTGTGCAGGGGACACGTATACAGAAAAGCCCAGCACTGTTATCACCACATACATTTTCATTTCCATCAAAGCGGGAAACATTTCGTTTTCAGCAGAGCGTGACTCAGAAGCCCACTTCTTGATAGAAAGGAGACTTTAATTTTGTTTTTGTC
Organism: Haliaeetus leucocephalus; assembly: GCF_000737465.1. NCBI lineage: Eukaryota > Metazoa > Chordata > Aves > Accipitriformes > Accipitridae > Haliaeetus > Haliaeetus leucocephalus. The sequence goes on from NW_010973002.1 coordinate 149,167, forward strand.
TAATCAAAACCATGCAACAGCTACATTTCACCCAATTTGCTCAACATGATGTGAAAGTGTTTGCAACTGTAAGCAGAGCATTAAAAATATCATGAAGATTAGCAAGGGGAAGATGGGAACAGCCTGGCAGGATGGTGGCTGACAGCTGATGTTTATTAGGACTGGATAGAGCAGTAAGTTAACAAAACCTGCCACTTCAAAACAACCAAAACCAAACATGTCCCGAGGATGAGAATCCAAACTGGGAAGGGGAGGAGGTGACAGAGCAGGCAACCCCTCCCTGCGACTGCTCTGACAGCTTTTGCTTTGGGATATAGCAAATCTTAGCACATGATGTACCAGAGCCTCATTATTGAAAACATCACAGCTTGCTGAGCGTACTAGTACATATGAAGTTTGTAGTAACTCCATATTCCTGAGGAGTTCTCAAAAAATTTAACTACAGGGCTTGTATTACAGACTTATTGTCAATAAACTACCTATTTAATATGCCAGGGCACCTAAGACAAACCAATCCCCTTCAGTCTAACACAGAGAAATGCTAAGCCTGGGAATTATAATGATACTATCACTGTTGCTGTGTAGTAACAGGGGAAAATACCGACTTTCAGTGATCTCAGATTGTTAAAAATCTGTGAGTAATTAAAATTAATGTGGAAATTTCTGCTAGACTGCTTAAGAAATAAAGAAGCTCCTTCCTAACCCTGCTGACTGATGATAAGTTAAAAATTTGCTGAGGACATCAGACCATGAGAAAAAGAGAAAAAAAAATTAAAGAAAGCTTTTTTTTTTCCCAGTGGCATGTGCACAGCTTCTCATGGGCTGGCACACTCTCATATGGAGTATCATCTTCTAGAGGCTACAATTTTCACTTGATCTTTTAAAAAGAACTATAGCTAGAATCCCAGCTGAGGGAAAAACATTGATCATAACATGCAAAAATTAACAGAAAGAGAATTCTTACTGAGTGATACTGCAAGGTTATTTAAAAAAATCTTTTTACTGGCAAATGTTACTGGTTATAGCAAAATCTTCCCTTTTGTAGAAACTAAGAATAAAATTAGGGGTAATATGTTAATCTAATCCCTCCACATGAACCAGAACCACCACCAAAAAAATTAATTCTAGCATTTCTTGGTAAGATTTACCCTCACAAAAATGATTTGATCCAATTTTTAAATTTGGGCTAATTCATTTGGAAACAGTGACCTGTTCCTGCTTCCATCCAATCAAGGAAAAAAATTCCCAGTAGAGCAAGGGTTGAACCATTTTACTTTTAAGTTTATTTTTCCTTGTTGTATTTAATGTTCTAACCAGACGTCCTACAAAATAAACTACAACAAGCTTGTCTGGACATTTAATAAGGGCCAGATTCAGCAAACACCAGCTAGTAAATTTAGCATTTAACGGGCACAATTCATTGGCCCTATTTTGTAAAAAGAAAGACACATATTCAGGGAAGGATATTACATGCAGAGATGTCTCAGAGAGATATTGCTGAAGTGTACATCAATTTTCATGTATATGGTTTAATTCTTGGATGTGATATCTTTATTGTGCAGAGACCTGCACTATTTCAACTTGACAACTACTATTTTGAATAATTCCAAATAGGTAATTTCAATAGACTTATTCCAGTGTAGCATTTTCAAAGTCTGAGAGTTCACCCAGAACCTTTTTGATTTTTGGCTACAGAGGTCAAAGCAGGTTATGGTAAAGACCCAAAGTACCCATTTCCCTCCTGAATCTTGTTAGAGTGGTTTTTGTACTTCATAATACTTAAAAAATTAGATCATTATGAGGATACAGTTCTTCGTTATTACTAATATTAATCTATCTCCATTGGTCAAAAGAGCCAAGCTAAAGAAGGTTAAAAGAACCTAGCTAATATTAAGAGATGAGTTTTCAGTAATTTTGTTCCAGGCTGTGTGGAACAACGGCTTTACAACTGGCCGTGAAAGTACCCAGCTAATGTGGCGTTGACCTGATCCCACTCCCAGTAAAGTCAGTGGAAAGACTTCAGTAGTGCTTGGACCAAGCCTGTTATATGAGGTGAATGAGTAATAAGAATAATACGCAGAATGATTCACATTTAATAGGACTATTGTCAAAATACAATGCAAGCAGGAGTGTCGAATCCCTGAATGTCTGTCAGTGCACGTCTTTTCGCCTGATTCTCTCTCTTTATTTCTTACTGCAAACTAGATGGCAAAGTAAGAGCAAGAAGCTGGCTCAAACCACCACTGATGACCAACAAATGACCAAACACACTGACTTAAGGGTGATGCTCCCTCCTTAGCCCAAGCTGGGTTTTGCAGATCCTGGGGAGGGGGGGGTTAAGGGGAACGCAGGGCTGTTGAACAGGGCCAAGACACAAGGTCAAGCCCAGGTGTTGTGGTCAGATGCTCTGGTCAATGCTTTGCACATATGCTGCCCCTGGTGCAGTCTGGTCTACTGAAGTCAATCCTTTAGTGTTGGGAACAGGAAGGCAATGATAAAATTTGCTCAAATCAGGGAAGACTGCAGAACCGGGCTGGAGAGGTAGTGCTTTCTCATCTCTCCTGCTAGCAAACACATCTGCCTGTGCGAGTCTACATCGCCCCAATCAAAAATCAGTGCTCCTCTGTGCCACAATGTCTGGGCAAATGATAGTAAAGCACAGCTCAGCTAGAAATTAGATCCCAGGCCAAGAAGGACAAACACATAAAATGGAATTGGTGTAAGAATCAATCTGTTTTCCCACTTGCTTTACTAGGATCAGATTTTAAAAAGAGCTGGTAAAGAGCTTAAAAGGGACTTTCTGAATTCATTTAGGTAGGAAAAGAGTAGGAAAAGAGAGAATTTCGTCACTTATATTTGAAGGAAAAAAGAGAAATTAAAAGGAACAACATAATAGAGTGCATTGCAATGGATATTCAACAAAGACATTCCAGGAATGACCACACATACTGCAACTGACACTGTTTTGATTTTTAAATGTAATTTTGACAATGCAATTGCTTTAACTGTCTCTAGTGATAGCAAGTGCTTATAACCATTGCTTGTATTACTGCAAGAACCCTTTTAACATCTGAAAACAATAAATAGACCACTGGAAGGCAACCTATGCTTTCAGCTCTTTTTGATTTAACAACCCCAAACAGCACTCCAATGAGTAATATTGGAACAGCCAAAACCTGACATTATCTCATGTTATTGCCATTGTCTAAATGAATAGTATATGCTGAATTTTATAAAGAGAATATGAATAGTAACAGACTGTATAAAATATTTATCTATGATAGAAAAGGTAAAAGCCACATGATACACAAATGGGTAATGGTGATTTATATAATGCTCACTGAGTGTAAATGACCCCACTAAATCTCATTATCCTAAGTATAGATATAAATTCCTAGGTGACAACTGAAATGTGGAAATAGCAGGAGCATTATAGATCTCCAGTCTCCAATTACTCTAGGTAAAGTATGAAAGATTTTTTTATTTCATGACAAAAGCATCAGAGAAAATAGCAAGTGATATGGTAGGTAAAGACTTTATAATCTACTGCTTTGAACTTCTTTTCATATTAACAGGAAGTGAAATCTGGGTCTGAACTCCACATAATAAACTTGACTTTGTTCCCACTGACATCAGCTCCAATTTTGCTTCCAACCTTCATGGGAATGGACTAAGTGAAATAACACATGAAACAAATTAAATACGTATTTAGCAATTGTTTTTTAACACGGCCTTTCTGAGGTGCTGAGAAGTAATAGCAAAATTATTGCTAAGACTCTTAACAGTGACAGTGACTCTTAAGGATGTGTGCTCTCCTGCATGCATGTGCATACAGAGACAAACAAACAAAAAGATAAAAATTGTAATATAAACGTACAGCATTCACTCTCTCTAAACTCAGAGACAGATGAAACACCTAGAACTTCAATGAAAATGAATGTGCAATCACACCACACTCCTAAAGCAGACTCTGTCAGGAATCATCTCTTGCACAGACATCTTCCATATTAACAGTCAGGTTGCACAGATGTAAAATGTACCAGTTTGGCCCATTTTATTCAGCAGCAGTCCCATAAAAATAGGATTTATCTACTTCACTTCCACAACAAGGAAATTTGTCTAACCCTCTCACCTAAGCATCCTTTATAGCCTATGCAAAGGACAGGCACTTTGAGAGAGTGATTAGTCCCACCTAATTTCTGACTTTTCTTTCATCCCATCATGACTGGGACATCTGCACTTGTAATGCAGTGAGTCGGAAAGTGTGCCCAGCTCTACAGCAGAGAGAGAGGACTAAGGAGGAGGACCTGGCAACTACTTCGGTCAGTTATAATTTGCCTGCGTTCACAAGCACACAAGTTTGTACAGTCCTTCTGCATAGTTGTCTAGCCTGATTCATTTAGTCTACTCTTGTAAGTATCAAAATTTCTTCTGAAGCTGACAAATTAAAAAAAAAAAGGAAATGTCTCTTATTTATAAAAAGATGGTAAGAGACATATTTTTTGTATTTTTTTCATACAAATTAGAAAGGAACAACATCACCGAGTTTCAGTCTGTATCAAGCATGATTGATACGCATCAGCCTCTCCCCTCCTCCTCCTCCAACTAAATCAAGTAGTGATATTTTCATCTCAGTTCATACCACAAATATGATCTGAATTTTATGTATGGTAGAACAAATCCAGAAGAATTGCAGCAAGCTCACAAGCATGTAAAACCAGGGTGAGACCAAATTTTGTCTCCACGTATGCAAGCGGGGGTATAATCAACTTCTGTATACCTGAGAAGTTCAAATACAAGACACAGCTGTCTCACAGATGCACTCAGCAACCTCAACCTATATCCCATGTGCCACTGAGTAGATCTGTCAAGATCAGAATAAATACCCATGAGAAGGTTGCTTTCAATTAAAGTGCCCAACAAGCTCTTCCAGGTAGTTTTGAAACAGACACTAGAGTAATTCTTAAATTGAATTCCTCTCCTGGGTTAATTGCATTCTCCTGGATTAGCCGCCGGCTATCTGTATCTATACCATACAAAGTTTGCGAAATAAACATCCAAACTCCCCATTTACTGTTCTGGCACTTACATAAACAAAGCCCTCTTCATTTAATCACGTGGATTGTTTAGGTTGAATTAGTCAAACCAATAATTTGCAGAGGTTTATTCAGCTCTGGCAATTACTCATCAATTTGCAAAGAAGTTTGGGGAAAAGAAAGGGGGGGGATATGTAAACTGATACCAGGGCTCTTCTCTCAATGCCAAACAAAATTTGGGATTGCAAAGGAGAACAGAGATCCAGCCCCTGGTAAGGACTTGGGTTGCAGAGCACCAACTGCTCTGCTGAGGGATGGCTCAATCCCAGGAGCTTTACCATGATTTCCTAAACCTGGACATCAGCTGAGCTACGCAGAGGTAGTGAGGTGCGTGCTGGCTGCCTGTGAGCTGGCTGTGAGTCAGGGCACTACCGTCTGTCAGGCAGTGAGGAGCGAGTGATGCTCCAGCCAGGGCTTGCAGTCAGTTCTCAGAATATGATTTCAGGGACCTGCCAACTGGAGCCAGAGGCCAAGTCCCGCTCGGTTGACGCCCCATTACTTGCAGACTTTAGCCTCCCTCATTTGATTCTCCCTCGAATCTCCTCCCCCAGGGTACGCCTTAGGTACGAACTCTCCTGCCTGAGCAGATTTGAAGCGAAGGGCCATGATGGGTTTGTCTGCCATCAGCTCTTTTAGCAGCTCCCTCCCCAAAATGCACGCTGCCCTTGGCATGGTCCCCATCATGACCGCACAACAGCAGATACAGGAGAAGCCCACTGCTTCAAGACCTCCCTAAGTATCCCCAAACCCGCCAGTGGGGTCCCAAGGACAGGAACGCCCCTCTCTACCTCTGCACCACCCCACCACTGCCCCCAAACCAGCGCCCAGCACTAACCTCACAGAGGTCCCGGAGCTCCGGCGAGGCGAAGGGGCAGATGGGGGGCTGCCGAACCTCCCACCATCTGTGCATCTCCCAAGGGGAGAGTTAGCAATCAGGGAAAGGCAAGGGATGACCACAGTCTCTGTTTTTAATAAGGCAGAACTCTTGCTTAAGAGGAAATCGTTTTATGGACCATCTAGGCCTGGTCTTGAAACCTTGGCAACGCAGCGTTATAGACCAACTTTCCTAACTTAAACCTTTTGCCAACAACAGAGATGTTTCCATGAAACAAAAGGAAAAAACACACCTCATGCATAGTTTAAAGTCACTTGTAAAGGGAATGTTTTTGGCTTCTATCCCAGTTACTCAATATGTGAGCTCTACAACTTGATCAGAAAGAAAAAATAGGGGAAAATAGGGCAGTGTATTGTAGTTACATTCCTGCTTTTGCCTTTTGGGGCTGTAAGAAAGAACAATTCATAATTGTTCCAAATAACTGTTGTCAAAATACTTTCCTTTTTTTGGCAATCTAGACATTAATTAATTACATCTGTGTGATTCGGGGGGGATCTCTCACTTGCCTGTAATACCTCCATTACTTGAACTAAGCATCGTTAGAAAGACATCAGTCCCTGTAATTTGATTTCTATGCTGGTATTGTGTATTTATTCAGTAGCTTTGTAAATAGACTTAAAGGTCCCTTGTGTTGGAAATATTATTTACAGAATGCCTTATAAGGGAACAGTTTGAACTGATGTATGCAGAACTGTATGAAGTTAAGAGACCCAGAGACCTCTGGTTGAAAACCAAATTAAACATCTGCATAAGTTTCCCTGTTTCCCACCTTGTCTAAGCTCTCCTCTGAAAAAAACCTGTCCCAGGCTAAATCCCAAAGTCCTGAAGAACTCACAAGTCCCAATCTCAGTCTCTTCAATGAAAGAGCAACTAATGCAGTGTCCTCTTAGGGCAGAGGCCCACGAAGAGGCAGGTAGAGGGACGCAGCCCATGCTCAGAAGGTGCCAATGCCCTCCTCGTGCCTCTGGGAAAGATACCAGTAAAAAGGAAACTGGAATGAAATGGTTTTTAAATGGCAGTGAACACCAGTTAGGGAGTAAGATCTGCTGCTCATGAAGGTCAGAATTAATCTAAAATTAGGGTCAGTAGTCTAAAATATGTATCTAGATTATTTATGCACAGGCCAAACCATCCCATGCCTTGGGGATGAATTATCCCCTGGGAAGTGATTACAGCTTACAGGAGGAGTTTAGTCCAGGCTGAATGAGACAGCTAATACTAGGTGACAAGAGGCACACCTTTCATAGCTCAGCTGTCTTCGACCCTTAGATGCGGCAGTGACAAGTTCCATGTCCCAATACCCCAAATTACACAGTCTGGAGGCCCGTGCCATTTTAAGCAGACATACGTGCCATAAAATCTAATCTGACATTAGCCTGCACGACATGACCTGATTTGCTGCTGTGCCTTAGCGTACCTGCAAGCTGACATGCTCTAATGCTTCACGCGGCCAAAATGATACAGTAGCTTTTACTAACAAAGTTAATGCCAATTCATGACAAAGAACGCTGGAACTATTACCCATACTTAGTTGAATCCCTTGGGAAAATATCTGAACTGTTTTAGTAATTAACGGCTCACCATAATGCAAAATGATAACAAAGACTAGGAAAGCTTGCGCAGGAAATCACCCTTGAAATAAACTTCTGAGGAGGTATGTGTGTTGTTCAAAACACATTTTCCACAAATAAAATCAAAACAAACCCAGAAGTTCTGCGTGGGAGGGGAGGAAAAGGGAGGGGGAACATATCTGGCGTTTACGCATTGAAGCCCATCAAATAATGGATGAGGAATCAGAGCTGACATCATGGCATAACCAACAGTCTGGGACCTATTTGCATGTGGTTAGGAACTAAATTCGCCTCTGCTGCTGATGTCATTTGACAAACTTGCATTAGTGATGTGGATTGGCAGGATTTCCTTTTTTTCCACATAATAAACACCCATGGCATACCGCAGGCCTACGGGAACCTGGGCATGTCAGGAACACGGTGAGGATGCGAGGTATTGGAGAGGAGAACAATTCACACTCCGGGGCCGCACATGCACAGGCAGGGAGCGATAACGCCGGCTGCCATCCTCTGTATGCACTGGCAAGCACTCCTTCAGCCCACGTTCAGCAACAGCAAACAGTGCGACATTTATAGAGTCAACATATTTCGTAAGCAAATACTGTAGTTAGTATGCAAAAGAAACAAACAGGGTGATTCCTCTTTCACCCCTCCAGGCAAAATAGCTCAAGCCGCATGAATGCGTATAGCACGTAAACCAATGAGACACGTAGTGCAAAAGCTGGTGTGGTATCTGAATACCCCTCTGCATGACATAGGAGCAAACAACGCCAATTTACAGTCATGTTTGCTTTCCTATGCAATTACATGAAACAGCCTTTTAAGTAAAAAAATCAGCTACAAGTAGAATTGAAGTTTACTGTGTTTCTTGTATATTTATAGCTTTATTTTATGCATATGTATACAGTGTCTACATACATTTTTTCCAACATATACTAGAATTATACACTGAAAGCTTTAAAACATCCTGACTGTTTCGATTTCAGTGTACTGTGACAAGGAAAAGCTATGTAATTAATCATGCTAATTCAAATGAGAATTACTTTTTGGTTGAACTAGTGTTTTTACAATTGCCTCCAGATTTTGTGCTTTTCATTAAGACTGTTAGTGCTACGGAATTACTTACTCCTCATTTTATATACACTTTTCTGTAAGTCAGCTAACAAAACTGATTAGTAGCTGTGAAAGAGCATACTGATAGAATAAAGATATATAAAATAATTTTGAGAATTCTCAGGCTGAACCCTATGTATCATGAGGTTTTGCTTAGTACTCCAGGCCCTTTTCCCTAATATAAATAAACTTATGGAAAATGGAAGGTTTTTAAACTTGCCTTTAAGAGACCATACACTTCCGGAACAAACCATTTTTAAATTACACATAAACACATGTAATCAATCTTTACTACACAGATAGGAATTTAGCATATGGTTGGGGGGTTATGTTTTTATTTTGCTAAAGTAGGCACTTGGCACTTGTAGATGAAAACGTACAATTAACAACAATAACCTAGACTACGGCAAAAAGCAAATTTTACAGTATCCTGCAGTGACAGCACCACTGTAAGAGTTAAATAAACCAACAGCGGCAGCTGTACCCAGTGGGGCCCAGGCAGAATTTGGATTAACAGCTTCACAAAAGCAGAGCAAAGGTGGGGAAAGTCTTTTTCGGTTTGTTTTTACTGTTTTAAAGATTATGGGGCAGAACCGCACGTGGAGCGAGTGGACGAAAGCATGTTGAAGTCAACCCAACAGTGACAATTTACATTTGCCTTGGGAATATAATACCACGTATAATTTGCAAAAGCGGCTGAAGATGTTGAGCGTATCACGCGCGACATTTCCGAGAGCTCCCCATTTCTGTAACGCTCGTCCGCAGCTTTTCCCAGACCACAGGCTGCTCCACCGTGTCCCTAGCAGGGCTCTGAGCTGCGGCAGGCAAAGCTGCAGGGCACGCGGGCAGAACAAGGTCAGAGCTCTCCAAGCACCCCCTGAGATGAACTGGGGACGAGGAGTTAACTGGGACTCAGTTACAGCTTGTCCTGATGGCCTGGAGGCAGACTAGCAGCCCTGCATCAGGGCCAGGGGAAGCGACCCTGCTCTGCTCTGTGAGCACAGAGACTCCCTAGTTCCCATGTGCCTCAAAACTTTTGGCCTCATCTGCAGCTCCACTGCTGCCTGGGGGCACCAGGGTCACAGGGAATTTCATCTGCGCACCGCTGCATCCCCCATGCTCTGAAATTCACCTGCAGCAGCTACCTGACCTGCTGACCACGCAAGGGGTGGGAGCAGGAGAGGGACAGGAAGGTTATGCAGCAACCAGGCACCACTAAAAACATTGTATTCCTCAGCAACAGCCTAGTACCCTCTTCCACCACAGGATCAGTGTGTTTGCAGCATGCCATCACACAAGTCTGCACCTGCATGCCTGCTTTCGTCACAGCCTGGCATAACACAGCCTCGTGCACCTGATTTCCAGGGACCTGAGAGGTCTGCATAAATATAAAAGCAAATAAAAAGGGGAAAGCCGAAAGGTGCAAGAACAAATATTCAAAATAAGATTCCTCGAGGATTCCAGAGATGCATGCAAAAATTCTACAAAGCTTCATTTTTTGGAAGCTGCTATCATACAGATAGAAACAGATAGATGGTGCAGGAACATCACGGAACAAGACATAACCCTGCTCCAAACTACATTCACTGATCCTGTACTAGCACAAGGGTGATTACATGGAGGACCGGCAGGTACTGGCTGGGTCTGTTTGGTAGACAAAAATCATTTAAATTGCCCTGGACAGAGGCTGTTCCCAGTAACACCAGTTTATGCATCTCCACTAGCCCCCTCAAAATGAGGTCCTTCCCTGAACTGCCTCTTTGTAAATTTAGTTCTATATTCCTAATCCATTAGTTTCCTCAAAGTTTAATTACTTCAAGGGTAAAAAAAAAAATAGTAGTGCAAAGAGGAGGAAAAAAAACCTTCTTAAAAGTTAAATCAAAGCTCCAGAAACAGCACTCAAAGCTGAATATCCCTGTTTATTTACAGAGCGGGTACAACACAGACAACAGCAGTCTGAGCCCTCTCTGGCTACCTTGCCAGCTTGCTGTAATGCCGACTTAGGAGGACCACCCAGGCGAGGGTATCGTGGGCTCGGTGCCCATGCAGTCTTTGGCCCCGCTTCTGAAGCTGCCAGCAAAGATGCCAATTAGGGCCAGCAGCAATTTGGACACCTGTCTGCTCTGAACCCGAATGAGACCACCAACTAATGCTTTACACATGGGCTCCAAAGCAGCTATGGCTTTCCAGCTCGACTTCTGTGGGCTGGATTTGAACTACTGACCTGGAAGCAAAAGGCTCATTTATGCTCAGGCTGCAAAAGCCTGAATTCCTCCCCCTCCACTTTCCAACTCTCAGCCTTTCCAAAGTCAGACAAAAACAGGACACAGATATTTGGGAAAGAAGCAACGGCCACCAGAAAATATAATTAAAGCATGACAAAACCGGGCTTTAAAATGCATATTAAGACAAAGGGAGGTTTTGGCGGGAGTGAGGATGATGGGGGAGGCGAGGGGATGCTGACAGGTGGCCAAGGGCAGGAGGAGGAGGAAGGAGAGGGAGGGGAAGCAGAGCACCCGCTCCTTCCGGCAGCCCTGCAAGTTTCCTCTTGCTTCTGCCCCATAACCTTTCCTTTCCTAGAACAGAGTCAGATGCAAGTTACACCAAAGGACAGAACTGGAAAGAAGCACGAACATTCACTCTTTTGTGTCACACTTACTGTGCTCTCCCAATAAAAGCAACTTGTGCTGCATGTCCAGCTTCCAGAGACTGAATGTGGCTATTCGAAGTGCTACCCAGATACTTGTTTTTTGCCTACATCTCTTCGGACACCCTTCTCCTTTCGCAGGGTCTTTATACAGTTATGCTTTTTTCCTTTTCTAGTTTCTGCTTCATTTATTCCCCTACTTCTATGTCATTTTTCATCCCACCATCACTCTCTCTGTCACCCGGGCTCGTATCTCTCCTTCCCTCTCTTCTCGTGCTGCCACAATCCCAAACTCCCAGCTGGGGCAGAGAGGCCGAGGAAAAGCGCAGATGTTAGTATGGCCAGACCAGGGCAGGCCAGCAGCAGCTCTCAGCCTGCCATTTGCAGCTCCAACACTTATGAGTAAGTCGGACGTTGTGGGGGCAGGAAAAACAGAAATGATTTTGGTGTTTGAGGGTGTGTGTGGAGCAGAGATGAAAGAGACTCAGAGCTCAGGGAGGATATACACATGCTGTCCTGCCTGGCAACCCAACGTGAACAGTCGTGGCTCATGTAACCAAAAAATGGCTAGTTTTCCCAGGGTGAAGGCTCTCCAAACTTCTCTGTCTGCCTCACCAGCTCCTACCTGGTTTTCCTGTGTTGGGCAAAGATGAGGGTACCGAATGAGCCACAAAGTCTTTCTAAAACTTTTACAATTTTACTTTGATAACACTTGTGGCTCAACCCACTGCTTCTGAAGTGAGGAAAAAAAGAAAGAGCCAAATTGGGTGAATAAGCCCTGGTGTTGGCTTGATCACACACCTTCTGCAGCAGGAACACAGTACTGAGTGCCCTGCTCCTGGACACAGCAGACGGCATATTGTTCTGACCTCAAGGTTATCAGCGGCTTCCTGAGCGGAAGGGTTTCATAAGTGAGATAGATAGAAACAGGCTACTCCGATAAGCCTGGGTCAAGAAGAGTGGTGAGTTCACTGCCGCACGATGTGGCAAAGAATATCGTGAGCAAGAAGGTATTTTTATTTCGGACAAATTCGTTAGGAACTCATGGAGCCACACTGCAAAGCCAAAGCAGCAAGAGGTGGCGTGGGATGAAAACAGAGCCCCTTTGGCTCCCACGCTGGGTGGTGAGGCTGGGATGGACAGTCTTGTTTGAAATAGCAGCTGCTCCAAGTCTACCCAGGTTTGTGAGCTTGGAGAGGCTTGTGGAAAAAGGGCGAGAAGAGCTTGCTCACTAGGCAGGTTTTTCCAAGTTCTCAGAGCTCTAATTATGATGGTGGGTGAGGAGAGGCGATTTGCCAGTGTACCCTTGGCAACCTGTTTATATGGCCTTTAAAGTTAATACAAGAAATAGGTAAAATATGAACTGACATACAGATTTAGCAAATCTTGCACTCCTTCAAACGCCGCTTTGCTATGGTCACCCTTCCACTGCCCAGCTCTCAGATGCCTGCACCAGGATATGCCATACTGTATATTTGTAAGAGTTCCCACTAGGTACAAAGGTGATGCCAACAGGAAGCCATCAGTCTTTATAAAGTTAAGTCATTTCTTTTAAAAGAATGAGGAGGAAAAAGCCCTTTGATGGGCCAAACACTGCTCTCCCTGATGCTGGCATAAATCCTGAACATCAGTGAGTATTACAGAGGGACTGCTCAGGATTTACGCCACATAAGTCAGAGCAGAATGAGGCCTGATAACTGTTTATTTTTTTTAAATGAGGGCTTTAAAATAAACCATATGGATTTTCACTTATATTAGATGTGTAAAGAGGTCTCTGAAGAGCAGTTTGTAAAAGCAGAGGAAACCGTATACTGTGCATCAGACCATTCAGTAGAGCCAGGAATGCACCTAGAGCCCTGCGAGAGGCATTCAGCTCCGCAGGCAGTGCCCACGGCGACTCTGGCTCAGGCAAAAGTGCTGTATTCCTTTAAGCACAAGCTGGTGCACCATGTAGCAGAGAGGCTGTAGATTCAGCTGTGTTCTTACCTCACTTTCCCTTCTGCAGTGACCTCATCCTGTTACAATGCTACTATTCATGCAGATGGGGTGGAAGACTGCATACAAAAGTTTCATTTAGGCACATAAACATGAATATTTAGCCTGTTTGATTAGAAACGAAAGCCAAATACTTCTACTTCTTGCAATCTGGGAGAGACTTTTTTAGTTTTTAGTAATCCTGATTTTACAGGCCAGCATTGAAAAACAATATAATGAACCACATGTTAAAATTTCTCTGATAACCATGTTAATATCCTCATCCTCAGTGATCCCACAGCAGCTTCTTATGCTTAAAAATATTAGCGAGAGAGGGAAAGAGAGCATATGCAAACATGCACCAAGACAAGATAAAAGATTGATTAAAAACACCCAACCTTGGTTCCGATTCTCAGCAAGTGTAAACTGGTGTTGCTGAAGTCAACATAGCTCCATAGATACTAGATTTATTCCTTGCTGAAGCTCTAACCCCAAACTGCTAGTAATATATATGCCATTTCACTAAGCGGTTACCATGTCCCTCGCTGTGACTCGCAGAGTTTTTAACCATGCATAACCATAAAGATGAACACTGAATATGTCACCATTGAACTTTCTGAAGCTTGGAGGATGAGTGCTTACTCATGCCACTTGTATCAGTCACCTGGCTGGGGAGCCTTGGCTGTCCCAGTCCCGTGGTGCCACCAGAAAGCCATTCAGAGAACCTTATGTTAGACTGTAATTAGCTCTTAACCTAAGTGCTCCGTTAATTCTATTAGGAGCTTTGGCTCCTGATTTAGACACGTGTCTCAAATTGGGCTATGTAAATAAACCCCGGATAGTTTCCACAGCTAGACCTGACAGTCCACCAATTCCAAACGAAGATGAGCAATTAAATCATTTTGCACCCTATTTCGTCTGCTTGGCAGTTCTCAGCCGTAGCTACCTTCCTGCCATGTCAACATCTCAATGTTGATTCTGAACAACTCCATGGGGTATAGTCATTTGTGTTGACTGTATCTCATGTATTTGGGTGGTTACTACTACAGGGCTTAGGTGGTCGTATTGAATTCTGCTGCCCATGGTTTTTGCTGTATCTCTTTATAATAAAAGAGTTTCTATCACATGTTGCTCTGTATAAGCAATCACACAACACAGCTGGTGGGAGCAAATTGCAGCAAAATAGGACTATTTACAGAAATTGTGACACTTTCCACTGCTCCAGAGTAAGAGCACTCCAGTTTTGCATGGGTGTCCAGTAACACTTAGAGTCTAAGTTCAAATAAACACATGACAATTTACACACGTAGTGCATTCACTATGACAGCTATTCAAGTGTGGCCTAATCACAAATGTATTACAAGTAAAAGGAATCATTTAATTTGACTTGGGTAGTCCTAGGGGCTGTTCCCATCACTGATACATAATTTTCTTTGGCCCTCTTTGAGTGAGCCCTGATGCCTTTCTGTGTTGACCTTGCCTTGTTGCACTGTACATGTCTTTGGAAATTCCCATCCTCCTTCACAGGTCACATTTCTGCCTGTAGCTGAGATTACTCTCAAGTTTCTTCCTTCCCCTTTGAAAGTTTCCTTGTTTTACATCCTTCTTTGATGGTCTTTTACCTTCATCCTCTTCAGCTTGTTAAAAAAAACAGAGGAGTGAGCTGAATTTCTGTCCTCTGAGCAGTTTGGGAAGAGACAGAACTGCCCACCACAACTCAGGAACTGAGGTCTGTCAACACTTTAGGCGTTGCTGGCCAACACTGGCTAGGGAATCAGCAAAATATTTTGCCGCTCCTCCCTGCTCTCCATCCATGGTAATCTTTTACTCCCTTCCTAACACAGTCTTGCATCCCTAGACAGCTCCATCAAAATCTGGAATCTACCCCATCCTTTGCAGCCAAATCCCAAACTGCTCAACCACCTCAGGTTCATGAGAACATTGCCCATATCAAGACAAGAATAATGATATGACCAAGACAATGGTTAGCTCCCAAATGGGACCTTGATGACCATGGAGACTAGCACCCAGAGCAGACTGAAGCTGACAATGGCTAAACACCAATATAAACTATCCTCGGAAAATTATCTCCTGTGATTCACCTGCAAAATTACAGCTCTTACATCTTGCGCTTCCTGCATTTGCAGTTTTCCCACTTACTGTCAAGGAGGGATGGGGTTATGATAAGAAAAGGGAACAGCAGACTTGGACTCTGCAAAGCAGATCTGAGAGAAGATTTTTGCTATAAATTTGCTAGCCAGTTAATTAAACACATCTTTACAGGGATCCAAGAAGCTATTAATCTCAAACCAATGATGTTCAGAATTTTACAAGCAATTTCGTTTGATAATTTACACAGATGCCTTCAGCTGTCTTGCTGAAGCAGATCCACCAGTAGCATTTATGAATTCACATTTCTGCATGGATTCTGGATTACTCTTATTCCAGAGCAGTGAAAAGTGTCACAATTTCTGTAAATAGTCCCATTTTGCTGCAATTTGCTCCCACCAGCTGTGTTGTGTGACCGCTCGTACATAGCAACATGTGATAATAACTCTTCTATTACAGAGAGTCACAAAACCCCCTCTTCCTTTCATGTTTGTCAGTGTACGCTGCGGTGCTGAGGGACACCTCACCATGTGGTGTGCGTTGCAAACCAGCTCTCCTTCTTCACTGGCTAGTGGGAAACATTCGCTGGGTCCCTACACACATTTTGGCATCTGGTAGAAGTTTAAGAATTCCTCATCTTCTACACAGAGAATCATCTTTCAAATTGAGATGAACTCTCAAAAGATGACAACTCTGACCCAAAAAGCATTTCAAATGCTGCCCTTACAGAAAACTGATTGTTGCAAGATTCCACTGTGATGACTAAGCGAATGTTTGGGAAGACCCTGAAAACTGCAGAAAAATTTGGTGTTGTTAATCCATGTAAATTCATCCCTGACAGATTAGATTTTACCCAGTGGCACTTTCAATTACATGTCTCAAATAAGGTTTTAATTTAGATTTAATAAGACAGTTATTGCATGCTAATTAAATACTAATGGATTATTAAAACCATATTTTCTGCAGGTTTAACAATCCCATAGTAAGCACATCTATCTAAACCTGAATACACATGTTTTTAATCAGTCATTGGAATTAAGTTAAATAATTGCTGAAAGTTGAAGTATGTGATTGGACTCAAGAAGACAATTACAGTATGTCTATTACACAAACATGGATTTGATGGAAGAATTAATAGGCAATAATTATATTTATCTGCTCAATAATGGTATTGATTTGAATGTATTCGTATGTCATACGCATTAACTGTATTTAAGTAAAAAAAGGATATAGAAGAACAAATACATTGCATTAAGCAGACTCATACAGGACTGGTCCATAAATTGCATTTCTTTTAAAAACTATTCTCGACTAAAAGACATTTTGTTATTCTTAGACACAGATTTTTGCTTAGAAGTAGTATAGTGCACTTTTTATATAGTGTGTGTTAACAAAAATATATCTTTATCACTTGCCAAAAATGATGTCATATTTTTAGTCTTTGGCCAATTCCTTAGCCAACTGGAGTCTACTTCTGAAGCATGTAAAACTATTTATCTTTCAAAAAATCTGGCAATCTCATTGAACACTTCTACACATATTGATGTATTAGGTACCCCTAGCAACCCAGTAAACAGAAAATAATCTGGAGGATTATTTTAACTAATGAGATAATTTAGTAATTACAGGTATTTTAATTAGCATTGGTAAAGACATCCTTTAAAAAAATTGATTGTTTAATGACCAACCATCCTCTGTGGCTCCAGATCACTGAAGCCACAGAATCAGGCTGCCCCACTGAAGTCCTTACCATGCCTGAGTCCATGCCGAGAGGATACGGGCATGGGAGGAAGCCCTCATCACAGTACCTTTAATTAATACTTGGAACTGTAGAACATCAGTTCTATACACACTGAAACTATTACCAGCTTTTTAGGATATTCTTACATTTCCCTGCACTATTGACACAAGCTTGCAAATATAAAGCAATCAAGCCCATCTTTCTGCAATGCAGGGATTACCAGCATTCGTTAATCTATTCATACTTTCTGCTCTTGGCAGATCCCTCTCAAAATCTTTTGCAGAACAATCAGCTTGGGAAGAGAATAATATCCCTTTAGTTTCACCAGTGCAAAAGAGGAAACGAGGACTTTCACAGCAGGAACCCCCTGTTAAATACTTTGGCACAAGAGATGCCAACATACCAGTCAAAAATTAATCACATCAAAAAGGAAAATTAATTTGGTGGTCTCACTGCATATGCCAGTTCTGAGCACTTTAAAGCTGCCCTCTGGTTCTGTGCTACGGCAGCAGGACAACCACTGGAAAAAAAAGGTGTTGCAAGTCAGACTAGAGGTACCTTGGCAAGCTGTGAGGGTGAGCTTGCATTGCTCCTGCCAGCACTACAATTATTAGATGCTATCATCCCCGTGCATTCACTAGTACATGCAAACTTTTAAAACAAACAAGCAAATCAACCACACAATGAAGTAATGGGCTGTTTTGCATCTCTCCTGGCACGGATACAACCTCATTCATCTGATAGCCATGCTACTGAAACCAAAGCACAGAAAACTCAAAAGTCAAACAAATGAAAACGCATAGACTTATTCTTGTACTCACTCTCCCAGACAGCGCAGGAAAGGAGAGACAGTACAGAACATTTGCAGCGGTATCTATGGGATGACAAGCACTTAAAACCATTCCACAGCACAAGCTCAGAGCTAGCACTTGTGCCAAGTTTCAATGACATGCTTCAGTAACACGAATTGCTTACTGTTGGGCTTCATTTAACCATCCTGTTTCTAGCCGTTCTCTGAACTATGGATTCTTCTCCCCAAGAATACAAAAGCCCAAGGTATGAGTTCATTGCTAAAGAACGAAAGCATCTCAGCAGCCCAGGCTGCCTGGTGATTTGCTGAGCTCCTCTGCGCCAGTTGTGAGTTTTCTTCTAATTTAACTGTTAAGGTTTAAGCTAGAAAGAATCCACTCAGTGAAGCACTGTATCTATGCAAGCATGATCCTAATCCAAGCCAGGAACAAATCTCCAGTAAGATTTTTTTTGCTGTTTAATTGAGGAAAAGTAGTGCTCCTAAAACACTACGGTGTTTGCAGTAAAGACTGAGGTTATTTGGGTTTTGTAGAAATACTGTGGTTTGGTCTCACCTTTAGAAGAGATGTAACTGAAGCACCTTTTTTTGCTTTTTATGAATCACTAGACAGGCAACATGCTTTTTCCCACAGAAAGCCACATTTGCCTCAGTGCTCCAAAGCAAGCTGTAAAACTTGCCTCTATCGCTGACTCATCATTACTGTTAAGCAAATGTTTTTCTAATGCTTATATCTGAAGCCATCAGACAAACTGTAATTTGTGACCAGCCTTTGTATTTGGTAATAGCCTAACGTGGCAGAGTCAGAATCCATTCATTAGCTCTGGCAGGCAGCTCCAGCCTTCTGTGCAAGGAGCAAAGTTTAATGCAGACATTGTACTCAGGGTGGCCCTCGTACTGCGAGCCCCATGGTTTCAGCTTCCTTTACGAATCCAGAAATCTTTTTTTCTTTGCTCAGGAGTAACACTGTTAGTGAAGTAAAACAGTGATATTTGTAAAGAAACTTAACCATGTAACGGATCCTTGATTTTTACACTATTTACACATAAACTAAGATATTCATACTACTTAATTTAAATTCTATGCCACTAGCTGTTTCCTGTCCCCAAAAATGCACTGGGACAAATTTTTGACTGGAATGTGACTGACAGGGGTGGGAAAGGAAATGTTCCAACTTAGTAATGTGAATAATGCCTAAATGTGAAATAGCAGCATATTCCCAGAAAACAATTCAGAACTGATGAAATTCAGTTTATTCAGAATATTCTTTGCTTTATCTTCTTCAAAATAGGCAACCCTGTAGTAAGACATACTGTACTTTCCTACATTTCCAGTTTGTGCTTTTTGTTGTTAGCTAACAGTTTATTTCTGGCTTTTTGAGGCGGTTTAATTTATGTCATACTTTTCACCCTAAATATTTATTCTTTATTGTAGATTTATCTTTTGACACTGAAGCTTATGCTGATAGGGAAAAATAATTTAATCAAGCAGTTTAAGGCTTGATTCCCCAAACTACTTAAGCATTTGCTTAATTAGATTCTGAAATCACACTATGAAGAAGCACAAAGACTCATAGTCTAACTGTGAACTGGGATGTTTATTGTCTGGGTTCTCTATGTTTTAATTTCACTCTGTATCTGCCATCTATTAGCCAGGCACCATATGTAAACATAAGTAAACATGATCTAAATTGAACTGTAAATACAACACACAATTATTCTGAATTAAAAAGTTTAGTAGATTGGAAGAAAATAAGATATCCTGAGAATATGATGCTTAAACGATCCGTGCCTTTTGAATGTATTCATTTAGCTTAAAAGCAAAACAGAGATAGCATATCTCTTGCAGAGCTCATCAATGACACCAGACAGATTACCCAACATGTCTTCAATAGCATCTTCTTTTACTGAAACAAAAGGACTGAAGAAAAAGAAGGCATTCAACTCCACTCCTCCTTCTATATAGAAAATATGTATTCTCAAAATGCACATCATTTGGAAGGAAATTGTTAGGAAATTATGAGCTTGTCTATAATTTCTTAAATTATGTGTTTGTTCATATTCCTTTATGTGTGGAATTGACAGGAGTTACACTAGTGTAATAAATTTACTTTTTCTCTTCTTTCTTCAAAGCAAAAGAAGTTAAATTCCAGTCACAGTTATGGCCTCAGGGAATCTAGGGTTTCACTAACACAATAGCAGTGAGTTTATACAGTCCAAGACACCCCAGGAAAGCCATGAATAAATGTCAAAATATCCTATTTCTCTGCTGTGTATGTTTCTCTATCTCATAGTAGCTTTATTTCAAGTAAGCTTCATTTACAGGTTCCCATTCCTTTGAACTCAGTTTGCATCACTAGAAGTGTATCTGTAAAGTGGCGAGTCCTCTCTGATTGTCCTGCTGCACGCCCGCCCCCAGTAGCCCCCTGTCCCTGCACATTAAGACTCCCCTTATGCTAAACAGCCTCCCCCGAGGGTGGGGAATCTTTCCATTGCTCAGGGCAGAATTAATGTGTTTGGGAGGCCAAAAAAACCCCCACACCTTAGTGCTATCCAAGAATAATGCCTAAAGAAGTACTAGCTGCATCCCCCGCGGCCACATAAGATGACATCACGGGTCCTTCCAGACCCAGAGCTGCCGGTTCCCCTGGGCCCCGCCAATTCAGAGGTCTTCCTGAATTGAACATACGAGTGATTTCTGCCCTCCAAACATCACCAAAGCCATTAATCATGACCTCATGGTACACACAAGGAACAGAAAGAAATAGAAAGTGCCAAACTTATCTTTTAAGTGCCTTTTGCTCTTTTCAAGTATTTCTAACAGAGGCAAGACATTTCTTCAGTGTCTACTTCTCCACTGTTCTTTTAGCAATCACCAAAGAGACTATATATATATATATATATATGTATATACATACACGTTATTATAGAATGAAAAGTAAGAGGACTGATCTAAATGCATCAGAAGTCAAGAAAGCTGAGCTTTCAAGCCGATGAGGTGTCAAAGCCTGCTCCACGTTCACACACTGTCAGAGCAGAGCTCAGAGCATGGACTTGCTCGGGAGTAGAGACAGGGAGCAAAATGAATCTGGGAGGACCACATGTCCAGTGGAGTTCATAGAAAGGCTTTGTGCATGCCACAGTGCCTCAATACTATACCTTTTGTTAGATGTAATAAAGTCTTGGCAAAGACAGGTGATGACTCAGGAAGCACAAACAAATATAGAGAGTCTCCGAAAAAGTAAGCAAAACAACTCCAGCCCATTTCAAGTTTAAAAGAAATATCACAAAAATCAAAAGCAACATCTGGCAACTGGTCTCCCCACCATCCCAGTTTAATTCTGACTATGCTCCACTGGTGTTCAGAGATGCCTTTAGCAAAGTCCAAAGGCCATCGGAGACAGATAGTTCAAGCTCCTGCCCTCAGACAACTCACGGATCATTTCTCCCCTAAGGAAGCTCCTGAATATAGAGCAGAAACACCCTCTATGAAGTTTCCAGAATGGAAATGAAAATATTTCTCTGAGGATATTTTTCCTCTACTCTTGGTCTGGTAACCTGATGTGCACCTTCTCCCTTGAACTTTCTTCTCCGGGCGCTGGCGTGGGTGCAGCCTGTCGGGTTGCTGCTGACTGTGCAAGAGGGTCTCAGAGCAGGCGGGGTGGCTGGCTCACCTCCGAAGGCAATGCAGGCAAATCTGATTTATTTTGCATCTTAAACAGACCACGAACATGGACACAAGAAGCTACCACATCTCAGCTGAGGAACAGAGTAGGCTGTTCAGACTCCATCCTAAGAGCGTGTCTGACTGTGCCTTAACGAGAGGGTACCACCATGCCGCACAGGTGAACGCTGAAAACCCAGGACTTTGTGGGTGCTGTTACGAGCTGACACAGCCTCGCCTGTGCTCTTGGGTCTCATGTTGCAAAAGGGTGTGGAGATGGCAGGCAAAGTGGAAAGCAGCGGTCAGCGTTGGGCACTCTTCATCGCCTAGGCGTTGCTAATACATGGTATTGCAAGCAAGGTCAAATACGTGAAATATTTGAAAGGACACCATTTCTGTATGTTCTGGAGGGGGCTTTTACAGTTACCCTAACTGAAAATGTGGCTTTTCATATTCACATGAAGAAAACAACACACATACATCACACATACTACTAATAACTTAGAGCCATCAGTAAGTACTAGGCTATCAATATATCACAGTGACATGTCTCAGTAAAGCTTTGGAGACAGAGAGAGAAATACCAGTGGAAGACAGGTTTTGTGGTGGTGGTGTCCCTAGGCCAAATCCATGCTTCGTGAAACTGTGCTGACACCATTAAAGACACCCCAAGGATGAATTAGACTCATTACATCTTACATTACATAATGAGATCTGTATAGGGGAATTTCTTACAGTTTTACTGCTACAGCTTCTAGTGTTAAATAGGATTTGTACATCCCTAACTTAAAACGAAGTTTCCAAAGTATTTTAAGGCATACATTACCTAGGCTACGTAAAACTAATTTATGAAACAGGTTACCAAAACATGCATGCTTTGGTCTTTGGCCTGGGCTGTTTCACAGCACTTCTATCTGCTGTTAAATTGTGGTCAAAGTCCCACTC
The DNA here is from genome assembly GCF_000737465.1 of Haliaeetus leucocephalus. Lineage (NCBI taxonomy): Eukaryota > Metazoa > Chordata > Aves > Accipitriformes > Accipitridae > Haliaeetus > Haliaeetus leucocephalus. The sequence continues at coordinate 171,729 of NW_010973002.1, forward strand.
AGGACAAGACTACACCTCCCAGCTGCAAAAAGTGAGCCCTAAGTGATTGAGATCATAAAAGCTGCTGATACCTTGCAATCTCAAGAGAACAAAAAGCAAGTACAGTCCCCATGGCCAATGATAAAATAAGCCATTCACGCACTGAAAAACTCTTCCCAGCAGAGCTGTCTGAAGCCGTCTTCTTTTAGGTACCGGAGAAATAAAACGTAAAGCACAGGACTTGTCCTTCCCACTAAGGGTTAAATCTGGGTATAACGGGGTACATCCAATGAACCTGAAGGAGGAGGTGAAGCAAGACTGCCTGTATGGTTGCAAGCTCTGTGCTGCTTTCGCTCCTCCAGAATAGAGCTCAGCTTGACATTGAAAAGCTTTGTAGAGGTTGGTCATTCTCTCAAACTTGACACAGTCATAAATCCAAGGCACTGTGCAGCCAGGCACAGAGTTGTTTTTTTTTCCAGGATGAGAACACATCTGAAACAACACGCTCAGACAGTATGGTATTATTTACTTACAGCTGAGCTTAGGAGATCGGGTAGCAGCCTCAGAAATTATCCCAATTATTTGAAATTGCAGTATAGTGTAAGAATTCTGTCAGAAGAGAGGAGCGCAAGAGGCAGAGCGGTGGGAAAAATTAAGATGGCTTTTTTTTTTTAATAAAGCAAAACGAATCAAGGCAAGCATTCAAAAATAAGTTGCTAAAAACCATTTTATAAACCAGCTTTAAAATCTCTTAATAGCATTACCTTACCTTCTGTTGTGTCTGAAGACATATATATGAACCAATAATGTTCTCATGAGATTTCATTACTGAAAAGGCTCATTAGAAGAGGCATTAAAATACTAATTACCTCATAAACTATTTAGTTGTGTACCCACTGGGATAGTACTTAGGAGTGCTCAAGCTCTTCATAGATCCAGCTAATCAATTAATGCTCATTACAACCAGAAAGAGTATGCAGACTGTAGCATGCAGGAGAAATAAATAAGTCAGAGGTTAGCAAAGAAAGTGACTTGGCTGTAATTGAACCTTCCTTTGTAACACAACTGTTGTCTGCTACGATTTAATTTTAATCAGCCCTTTTGGTACTTCTGGTAACGTGACTCTTCTCATCTCAAGAATCTCAGCTATTGTAACTGCTCCTTGAAGTACATAATTTATTATGGGAGATACAGCAAATGCTACGTGGAGATTCAAGTGGACAGGTATAGTGTTCACTGATACCATGCTAACATTGCCTACTGGGTGTGTAAACAAAGAGGAGAGGGGCTTGGGGGGGTGTGTCTTGGGTGGTTTTCTCCTTCAAAGAAGAGCAGCCACAGAGACACAGATGCACTGCCGGCTTTCCCACCCATGCTCCCACAGAAAGCAAAGCCCAACACCAGCACCTGCCCACCCTCCGCCAAGGCTCAGGAAGGGGCAGGAGACGTCTGCCAGTGACAACGGGGCTCTCGTGGTGTTTTACGAACACCATGGGGGAAGAGGTCCTGCTTTATGCCCTGCAGAGATGGCACATAAGCTCCTTCACTTCAGCAGCACCAGGACTGCGGACCCTCCCTCCTCACTGGACATGGTGGCCCAGTATTAACACTGGAAGCACCTGGAGCCTGGATGGAGCCTGCTGGGCTCCTCTCTTTGCCTTTTGCCTAGGCCTCTGCAGGGAGGCTCCTGGCATTACGTGCTGTCACCATTAGCCTTGCTTGGATATCAGTCCATCACTTGTGATGCTAACATCCCACTGAGAAGGAAAGGATGGAGATTGACACACAGGCAGCCCACGACTTCAGGCAAATGCCATTTCCCAGCCACATGCACGTCATGATTTCTCCTATCCTGTAACAGCCAGGAGGCTGGCAGTGTGTGTCTGAAGAAAGACACTTCAGGAAATGTAGCCCTCGGCACGATCTACAGCATCTCTGGTTAACGACATCCAGGACTTAATCTTGGTTACTTATCATCCCCTTCACACATGCGACTTGAGAGAGCTTCACTTCTGCTTGAGACCTTAAAAATCTCTGCGGAAAGATCTTACATGCTCCAGAGAAATGCATATTCACAGTCTCTGTTGTTTTCACTGTGGAGGGGACAAACAGAAGATGGGAACTAGTAAAGTGAGGAACTTTAGAGCTACTTCATCCAGCTGGTCATTGCCCAGGTTGTGGTGGTCAGGGGCCCTAGGGCTAGCCTAGCTCCTCCACTAGGAGGAAAGCACATGCTGGATGGGTACTACAAGTCACAGCTATGTTATCTGGATTTTTGTGGGCAGTAGTAAACTAGCGTCATATATACCAGTTTACTAAGACTAGCATAAACACATCTTGAATTTTAAGTGTAGTAGAAAGGGAAGTTTTACTTTCTAAAATCTTTAAAATGGGATCAAGCCACCTTGTTTTGTGAAATTAAGGATTTGAGTATCCTTGGACAATCCCAGTAACCACAAATTTCACCAAGGGCAATTCATTCCTATTTTAATTCTCAGCAGTGATGCAGCTATATACCAGTTTTAGCATAAACCCTAGATTACCTCTGGGAACTCTTTACGCAACTAATTCAAACATTGCTTGGATCAAGTTTCCAATCAAACTAATCCACCACTAACATCATTTAGAAGATTGACAACTCTCTGCAAATTGATGTAGCAGAACAAATTTCCCATTCTTCGTGCAAATGGTACTCATCCTAAATGTTAGTAAGTGGTTTTTGGATAACACGCATGGATTTTCAGTTATTTATTGTTCTTCAACATTGTGAAGTATTTCAGGAAAAGTGGTTTCTTTACAAAAGATAAGGTAATGCACAAATAAATAGATGGACAAGGTTAGCCAAATAGGCATAGATAAGATTATGCTTGCACAGGAAAAGTGCATGGAATGAAGGAGGAAAAAAATGCACCAAAACCACAGAAAATAAAAAAAATTACACACATGCGCACGTGCACAAACATGCACACCTGCAGACGTCCAACCAACAAAGCTGGAGCTCTTCGGAGTGTTGGCTGTTACTGTTGCCTACCACTGCCTCTTGTTTAAATGAAGTACTCAGAGTCCAGATTTTGTACACATCCAGATATTAATGTTTTGGCAGGATTTTTTAATTTAAGAGGATTCCTAGAAGATGAAGTTAGAGCAATATCTGTTACAAAACCCCAAATACATAGTTTTCTCTCTGACACACACACACACACACACACAGAGCACACCAACACCAGCCTTCAGAGCAGCTGTGCACGTCCATCAGATGGAAAGCAGATCAGGACTTCACCCACCCTCATCCTGGGTGTCTTCTGGCGGCTATGTTGGCAGCCAAAACAAAGTTCATGATTAACCTCATGCTAAAGAGCCTCTGTTAACAGTTGGGGAACACAGTCCATCCTCTTTACATATATTTCTCCTGAACCACAAGCAGCACATAAAGCAGACTCTAGTCAAACCCAGTAATGATGCTAGGTATTTTGGGAAGAAAAAAAAAAAAAGGCAAAAAGTTGGCACAGTAAGGCAAATGTCATACTTTGGTGTATAGTGGTGTTCTGTCAGAAGCCAGACATACTAAAAATATTTACATAATTTAAAATAATTTGTAAAGGTCTAGTAAAGTCTATTTTGGGCTTTGGGCTTTAATAAAAGTTTAAACATTTGCTAGATCCCATTGGACTTCATGTGTAACCTTGGCATTTGAGGGCAGTATTGAGGATATGCCATTACTAAACTTTTCATATTAGTATGAGTGTGAACTGAAATACCATAATAAAAATATAACAATATTTCTTGCGACTTGAAAACAGCCCTGGACTTTATGTGTATTTCCAGATGGGAAACTAAAAATGTACTCTATGTTTGCACATGTATACTCAGAGGTGGCTTTTAGTCTAATTTAAACATTCCAGAATAATGTGGCTTAAATATAACAACATGAATCATCCATCAGTTTCAAAGAAATATTTGGCAATTTTTTGTTATGAATCATTAGGGACAGGTACCAATACCTGTCACTGACTGATACAGGAGATTCAAAAACACCCGGTGATTGCTTGGTATGATGAATCAATTATAAAAATCTCCTGATACTATTTTCGGGCTTAGAGAAAATAATTTATCTTAAAATGTTATGTAATGAACACCTATAGGAAGCAGAGTTGAAAAATTAAGTCAGAAAAAGTTCATATAAGATGCTGGAAGAATTGGCAAAACACCAGTGTGCAAAAAGAAGAGGCAAATATGTACTGTATTCTAAACAGAATAACATTAAAACCACAAGCCAAACCCAACGAAATGCTTACCTGGCAGTATCAAACTGTGGAGGGGCCAGAGCTTGCCTAAAGGAAAATTTTGAGATTCAGAAGTATAAACTAGGTCCTCAGTTGATGCAAAAACCACACAGTTCCTTTGAAGTCAATGAATTTACACAGGTTTACAGCAGCTGAGGATCAGAGCTACATTTTAAAAGTAATCTTTGACTATACTAAAAACATTGCCTCTGATTTTTTTAAAGCTAGAGGAGTGTGAAATTCTATTTTAAGCTGCTTATGGGGCTTGTTTCCTTTCTGAACACTTATTTTTGAAAATTAAAATGGAGAGGAGAGAAGAGGAAAAGGAGAGGAGAGGAGAGGAGAGGAGAGGAGAGGAGAAGAGAGGAGAGGAGAGGAGAGGAGAGGAGAGGAGAGGAGAGGAGAGGAGAGGAGAGAGGAGTTGAGCGGCAGTGAAAAGGTGGCTATTTTGTTTAAATTCATTTCCAGTAGACTGAAAAACAAAGCTACAGGAATCCTGGCTGCTGTTTTTCTATTTTACAAAAGCTTTCTTTTTTTTTTACAACATAATTTTAAGACCAAGCTTTCATGAGTAAAAATATAATAAGATGAAGGCAACAATCCTAAATTAAAGTACTTCCACACTGATATTGTTACTAAATGAAGAATTTGATACTATCTTAGAATAAGATTTTTAGAACATTTTTCAATATGGTAATGAGTTGGTTTCAGTGTGACTTTAATATATAAAATAGGAGAAAAAAAAAGCACATCCATGACTAGAAGAGGGAGGTTTTGCATAAATTAAATTCTATTCCTAAAAGACTGACAGTGTTTCAGTCAAATCTTTAAGTTCATCTTTAGTTAGTTAAAGTCCATGTTCCCCCTGCCTCTGCAATACCAATGGGAAATGATTCCAGTTATATCAAGTATTTTGCTGTCTTCTTTGTAACCTAAGTCACTTAAAATGGGGTAACTATCTAAAGCAGAGTAACTTGGAGGTGCCCACATTGCCAGAGAAATCGCAATCAGTCCTCAGCACATGAGCAACAAACTGTGAGTAAAGACTGCTCAGGTCCCCTGGGGGGTCCAGTAAGCTGGGCTACGCAGTAATTGTAGTATAAGGAGGATACAGAGCGCAGAGGACACAACCAACTACACTAAATCCCATGCAGTCTGACTACAGAGCACATTTGGGAAGATTATTCATAGCATTTCGTACACTAAAATCTCAGATAAACATTACCGGCCAGCAATTTGCTAGTAAAAACCACAGCGGAGCAAAGTTTGCTGCGTAAGTGTTTCCAGGGTGGGAGACCCCAGCCTGTCCCAGTTTTTAAATCACCTCCTTGATAATTCTCCAAACATAAATAAGAGAAGTTGCACTAATGAACATCTGGAAGACAGCATATAACCCTCCCACCGCTGAAAAGTGTCACTGGCCATATCTGACAGAAGAAACAACAAATGCTGTGAGCATTTCCTCAGACTGAACACAGCTTGTAGCAGTATTTCACATATGCCTGTGATCTTAGAAGGAGCTCTACAGGGGTATTCGTTAGTCCTGGTTTGGATATGGTTGACATTATACAAAAGTAAGTGCTCTCCTGAGATTTCAGTGAAAGTCACAATGCCAGGGAAGCTGATCTCACAAGGCTTCCATCATCTCAGATGACAGAAGCCTCAGAAGATCAGTTAATTTTTGTCATTCTAAGCCAAAATCTCATCAGTAAAGTTCAGGAAATTTCAGGGGCATTAAATCCAAACACAAACTGTCACCTTCATTTGGATTTGAATCCTAAGTTAGAGCCTGCACCCCCTGTAAGCTTGAGGAGTTCAGAGTCTCCCCATTCTTTCACTAGCCCTGAAAAAACACTGTATTTCAACAATTATATTGATATTACCAATATTAATAATTAATATTAAATTGAAAAAATACATATACATAGATTCTACTCAGACAGAAGTTGTGTTTTCTGGAAGTGGCAGCCAGAAATTCTTCTGTGCTTGTTTCAGCGCTTCCACTGACAAATTGCGTGGCCCCTAGTGAGTCACTTCACTTTTCTCTCTCAGTTCAACAGCCTAAAACTATTTATCTCACAGGAATGCTATCATAATTAATAAACTGCTTCATTAGCTACTGCATAGTTTTTAGAAAATGCTTTTTAAGCCTGTCCATAAAGAAGAGATTTATTGCCATGAGAATTTTGCTTCCAGCTCTTGTGTCCTCTGTGGTTAAAATATGGAGCTGGTAAAGTGTGTAACACCATCCCCTCCGCCCCAAAGCCCATCGCTTGTCATGAGATGCACTCGTACATCCCAGGCAAAAGCCAGGCTTAATGTGCAATGGCCTGAAGTGCAAAACAACTTCCATTATTCATGGCTCTTGCAAAAATCTTGGAAAGTGAAAGCTGTACATATTCCAAGCAAAAGACTGAAATGTATCTATGCGAAGCAGAACTTCCCTGTTAACGCAACCTTGGTTTTATTTTTATAATTTCCTTTTTCCCTGGCTTCACTACCAGAAGGGCTTGCTTTTACTTGCACCAGCTCCCACTGACACACAACTTTACACAAACAAAACCTTTTCTGGAAGGGACGGTTCGGCACCAAACAAGTCACCCTCACGTATACGCATGTATCGCGCTTTTAAGTTTCAAAACCTTACAACACACAAAAGCCAGCAGTTCATATGTTGGGCTAGATGATAGCTACAGCAAGCAAATATTAGGATTGTGTTTCAATTATTGCTATGGTTACAAAATCAGGGTGGACACTGGAGGGAAAAGGAGAAAGAGAAACAATCTACAAAGACGGTAAAACCTCTGAGGAAAGACAGGGTGGTGGAGCAACAGAGGGAAAGAGAAAGGGTGAGGGCTGGTGGGTGGGGGAGAAAGCAAGGTCATTTTAACACCCAGATGAATCAAGGCAAACAAAATAATAAAAATCCAAGTTCTTCTAGGGAAATAGCGCTGATAAGATCACCGCAGGATAAAGTGACACAAAGAAAGAAAAATGCAAGGAATTGTTACAACTTGTGTCTGCAACAAGCAACGCAATTTGTATGCACTCGGGAGAAGCGAGATCAAATATTCAACACGTATTCGCAGCAGCTATGACTAACTGAACAGGCTTGCTTCTCTATTGCACTTACTGAGCCACTGACAGCTTAAGAAGAATTAGTTCCTACCCAGTCTAGTTCATAATCCAGCATTTAGGCATGACGGGTACAAGGTCCTGTTTCAGTAAACAAAATAAAATATGATTAGCTTCACCCATCACGATAATACCTTAATCCACAGCAAGGCATACTGTCTGCAGGCAAAGCTGCCGCCCGGGGAGGATTTTAAAGTGCAGATCAGGAGGCACACTGAAAGGTTGGCTTTGGGGACTTTAAAACATAAGCACAAATGTAACAGGAGATACAATTTCAGAACAGTGAGTTTTGTCAACAGTTGCAGAACCACTGTGTTTTTTAACTATCTAACAGTGCCTTCCTTGAAAACATTTCTCAGTTACCAACACAGGAAATTTTGTCTTTTTTTTTATATTGGAAGGCTTTGCTTTGCACATTATTTTTTTTTTTCTTATGATGCTTTCATTGCTTTATTGTGAAGGACAAGACGAGCAATTGCTGTTGAAAGCTCTGCAGAGATGTGACATTTTCTTTCTGCTCAGTAGTCCAGAATCCGTGCGAAGAAAAGCCTCCTGGCCCTGAAGCCATGCGTGTTGCTCTCCTAAAGCGACTCCTTTCCCAGCCAGCTTGATAGGAAAACAGGGACTTCAAACTGTTTATCATATTTAACAAAGTATCTTCAGTCATGAAGTATCAAGTAGCTATACCTAGAGCTTCAGTGGCTCTGATCCTGCCCAGACTGCCTACGCCAGCCACCTGCCCGGCATCGGTATGGAAGCCTCGCGGACGTGGCCCCAGAGCTGGTACCCAGCGGGATGTCCTTCCCCAGGCCACCAGCCGTCCCAGGATGCCACTGCTGTTAGGGCAGCGCTCGTTTCCGCATCCAGCGGCTGGGCCCAGTACCAAACCGGGGCCGGGGGTACGAGCTTACTCCAGCCGTTTGTCCCCTGGCACCAGCTGCACCTTCACAGCTCGCAGGCGTGGAAATGCATGTTATCTGTAAAACAAGAAGCAGCAGAAGACTCCATCCCAACACAGACCCCACTCCGCACCGGAGGAAAGCCGGCCACCTTTGCGGCCGAGCCTTTCCCGCTTGGCTGGTGTGCTGCGTTTCTGGAGAAAGCGAGCAGTGCCTGACAGCCACACGAAATGCACCCAGGGCCCCGCAGCCAGTCCTGCCTTTCTGCTGGGATGGATTGCTGCGCGACGCTTGGGCTGGGATTTTCACAGCCACCAGTAGGAGCTGGACCCTTAACTCTCATTAAGTTGAATAAAAATCAGTGCTGATGACAACAGGCTAACCGCAACTTCTTTCACCTCTCTCTTGCTCCTCCACCAAAGCTGTCCAGCATTCTTAGGTAAATTATGAGGTTCAGTTAATATGGATATTTTACCATTATAATTAGGAACATTCTCATTACTGGTTTATTACTTTTCTTTTCTGGTTACGTTTTCACTCTTACATTGGATAGACGGTTTCAAATTAATTTTCTTTTTATTACTGTTCAACCTAGTAATGCATGCAGGGCAAAAACAATAGCCCACAAACCTACATACTTCTGATATGGAAATAATTTCTTTTCTTTTTTAAAGAGCCATACAGATTCTGTCAGGAAGGCAGGCACAGCCAAGCCACACGTGTTACGTTTTATTTAAATTTTACAAAATACATATCTGGCAAGGGGCAGATGGAGAATGTAAAAGAAAAAATTAACAGGTCAAATTGAAAACTGTATTTTTAAGTTCAATTATTTTCATTGCCAGCCTGCTTTTTCTACCTTCTTTCAGAGCTCATAAATCTCTACAGGTAAAGATCGATGCCTTGCAAAATTCGGATAGAGAGTCATCAGCTCCACCGAAAAGACCTGTTCTCACACAGCCTTCCAGCAGTTCAGTGCACCCTATTTATCTTTCACTCCAATAATCCACATGGCATTGCACTTCCGAGTTATAAAACCTTGAATATTCTGAAACTGCAAAACCAAACTGTATGTAAGCAGTGTATTACGGCAAAGGCACCGCCAACAATTCCGAGTTCATAATATTCTCAGCCTACTGAACCACATGTTAATATGCTACACGTGCTATTCTGCATATTTTTACCATGTACACTTAGAGCTATATGTTTCCTCCACTTTCCAATGCAATATATTTTAATACAAAATCAATGTGTGTTTTTGGTGGGCAGCAGGAAGGTTTTATCCACTCAGCTCTGAATCTAAGAAGAAAGCAGTATTGATTTAGATGTTCACTCATTCATTTACTAGGACAGTTTTAAAGCATTAGGTGATAACCTAATTGAGAGGCACACTGTGAGGGAAACTGAGATTGTTGTGATAAATTAAATCAGTTCTGGGATGTCATCTACAACACTTTAATATCTGAAGGAACATTCTCCTGAAAAAATTAAGCAAGGAAACAAGCATCTTGGGTGGCAGTGGCTTGGTGGATTTCTATAAATGCCAGATAATACAAGCCGATTTAAATACATATAGGTAAATAAATTGCTTATTATAGAAACATAACATTAACGCAACACATTCTATATGTGTCTGTAGATGTGCTTGTGTATCAGACAATGTATGTACTTATCAGGCTGGCTTCCACTTCCTCCTACAAACTGATCGCGAACCAATCAAGGGTGTGAGTCTTGTGCCATCTATCTGCTCTCTCTAAAAAACCTGCCATCACACAGCATCCATGCTGATATTATTTATTCATATTTATTTTACAGAAGCAAATTAAGTCACACACATCACCAAATAGTGTTACGACTGCTGCATACCAAATCATGCTTGCATTGCTCAGGTACATACTTTCATGAGGCCAGAAGGATTTGGTCTCACATCTGGGTCTCACATCTAGACGAGCCTGTCCTGCATTCTTTCATGTAGGCACGAAGAAAATGCTGATCCATCTGCCATGGATTTGGATGGCTGATGAATCAGGCCCAAAGTCCCCCAAACCTCTCCAGTTACTGCAGTCATTAGCTGCAAGAAGCTTAGATGACTCTGCCTGGTCTTCCACACATACATTCTTCACAGTGTGGGGCCAGCCAAAGAGAACATAAGCAGTGCTGGATGCACCAGCAGTAATAGCATTAGCAGAGTTGGGGGAAATCTGAAATTCCTTCCTAATGCAGGACGCAATCCGGTAAGGTACTAAGCACCCTTGTTTTCGACTTTTTAAAAAAAGTCACCAGAGTATGCGAAGTCTCATGCTTTGAGCACGAAGCAAAGTGAAATAGTTAATAAGAACAAACATGTCTGTAATACAGATGATTCAGATTTAAAAATTCATGAACTTACATGTAAGAAATAATTTTGCTCTGAATATTTCCTACATTTCTTCCACTTTGTGTTCACGCAGAGTATTGTTAATAGATTCGTATTCCTCAAAGCAGTGGCTAAGTGAAGAGGCTTTTTACATTCATTGTGTGCTCAAACAGAAACAAAGTATAAAACTAGAATATAGAATATTAAAAATACCCCTGCGTTTGAAAAGAAGAAAGGTCCTGGAGCTCTGAATCATGCCTCTTACTCTTAAGAGTTAATGTGTGTAGATTTTTTTTCCACCTCTGGAAGAGTGGCAGAAAGCCCCTGAGAAGCAAAGGCGCTGCTTGTTCGCTATACTGTGTTTTGGAAGCGATAGCAATTTCGGTCTGAAAGAACTGTGCCTTCATACATTAGATTTAGGGACAAAACCTGCTTAATTAAAAAGTAATTTGTATTAATGTACAGTTTCAGCTAGTAAAGTACAGAATTCTCACCACATGCACCAATAATTTAATCTTGTTCTTAAGTAGCCTCGCACTTCCAGTAAAAAAAAGGCAGGGGTGCAGGGGGAGAGTAAACTACAGAACCTTTAGTCCCCAAAACAGATGCCAGTTTTAGATTTATTCAGCCCAGAAGTATTTAGCTTGGCTCAGCTATGCTTGTGTTGAAAAAACACTTGCCTATTCCAAAAAGTTTTTAACAAGCTCTGCTGCAGATGCTGTTGCCATTTGGCATGTCACCGTCACTGTGTGGTACAGCAGAGAGAGAACTCTTGACCACAGGTTTTCCTTGGCTGGGGGAGCCAACGTTTTTGGCTATTGCTCTTCTTCTGGCCAACTGGCTGCATGTTTACGGAGTGTGGTTTTAGACGGGGTGTTAACAGAGGTTGGGTTAACAGCCTAACCCAGACCAACAGTGAGGTGAAGGCATGACCTATCCAATCTAAGAAAACAGAGATAGAATAAGCTTGTATATGTTGTTGCTCTTATCCCAGAGTCTCTTGCATGCACCATACCTATAGACAAGAAGATATTTTTCTTTGCCTCAGGATAGATGACAACAACTTTAAAAGCTGTACCAGTCATGCAAAGTAGAAATATATAAAAACATGTGGTTGCTTAATCTTTGTCGGCTTGATTTCATTCTCTCACCTATGACAATTTTACTTTGGCAAAATGCCACTGAAGGAAGTTCAATGAAGTTACTCCTGTTTTCCACTATGATGAGATATCTTGAGAGGATAAAAACCCTACAGAGTTAAACTGCAATCTTCTGTCCTCGTACTTCTACTAGCCAGCAAATGGCAGTTCTGAAACTGAAAAAGCCTAAGTGTTCCTACATTGATCAACTCGGGTTCCAGGGATATTAGTGCCAAATACCTCCATGAGAGTGCATAGAAAGCTGGGGAAAACTCACAAATGCCCACCTGAAGTATAGTTTACCTACCCTAATCCTATACCAGTGCATATGCCTGAGAAGCCTTGACCTTGTAAGACATACAACAACTTTAAAAAACACTATGACATTTGACTTGTATAAAAAAATTATTTTCATCCAAATTCTGACTCTTCTATTTGACAGCAACACCTTTGTTGCACCCAAGCAATAGAAAACATCCCATTTTTATAAACATTGTTCGGTCTGCTTTTCTAACACTGCCATTACCCTGATACACCATGCACATATCCGGAAAAAACAAAGACTATGTACACTCCCTCCACATCAGACACTTTCTACTTCACTCTTTACTAACTTACAATTTTCTTTAAGCCAAGATGTGGAGCAGACATCAGAGAACCAGCCAGACCATTTGCTTAAATTCTACTAATCTGCCACAAAAATCCTATTTAACACAGTATGGATCAGATAGCCCACCCTTCACTTCAGTTCCCTCTCACCAAGAGTTCACCTAGGACTAGGAACATCTTGAAAGTTCATAGACACAAAGGCAATTTACTGCAGAGTATTAAAAAAGTGTACAACATATGACTAAGAATGAAGTAAGCAGTGTCTGGCTACATCCCCCACTGTCTGGCTAACCAGTACGCGAGAGCAATACAAGAAAAGAAAATATATATTTTTTTAATTTTCTGTTTTTACCATTTTGGCTTCTGAATGCATTGGGGGGACTTGAGGTGAAGCACACGGATTATTGATGTTCGGCCCCTGCATCCCCATGATGTTGGAGTTCATTGACATTTGTCGCTCCATCTTTTAAAAGAAAAAGAAAAAAAAAAGGTTTGAAAACGTCTGGAGACATTTGCAAGAATTTATGCTCAGTTTCTATTTAAATGGACTCAGTTTTATTTCTTCATGTCATGACTGGAAAAATAACAATCTGTGTCGTGAATTGCATGTGTGTATGCATGCAGGCGTGTGTTTCATCAGAATCGGCCCTGAAAACTCACAGCCAATTACAAAGAAAAGGGTTCTTTACTAAACAAATGTAGCAGCCACCCAGGTTTGAGCTTTTTTGTAATGATTTTCTCCCTTTCAATATAACAACACTTGGAGTTAAGTGGTTTTAAAAGCATCACTGTATAAAGTTGTGGCTTTCCCTGTCAGTGCAGCCCAACTTAGCTTGTTAAAAACATAAATAAAAATCCACAATCTTGAGTATATGGAAAACGAGTTGGCTCTTTTTCCTTCACTCGGACTGCTCAGCTGAAAAGAGTTTTCCATATGTCTTGTAAGGGAAGCTTTCATGTACTGCTGAGATAGCAAAAAAGAAAGCAGAACTCCTCCTGGCTATTGAGAGCCCTTTCTGCAAGCGAATCTCACTAGGCTGGGAGGGAAGGATACGATTTTCAAACAAAACCTGAGGGCAGTAAGGCCTGGATAAAATAATGTCCTGGGGTGTCTTCCTCGAAAAGAGGCAAGCCCTGTTACACTGCTAGTGACTGGTAGGGGGGATAAGTAGGGTTTTGGTGCTGCTTTCAATCAGAGCTAAGCACCCTGCCTCGCTTTGGGCCAGTCCCCTGAATCTTTGGCTGATACAGGAAAGAAGCTTTTGGATCCTCCTGAGCGTTTCCAAACAGGGGAACTATTTTTTGTGCCCTGCGGTGGAGTATTGACTCCCACCCTCCATGATCCCAGCAAGAATGGGTGCTGGGCCTGGGGGAGAGGACAGTATCCCACTGCCCGCTGGCGGGGAGAAGCTGCCTCCGCCAGGGTCCCTCGCCCTCCCCATGGGGCAGGAGCGGCTCCCGCTGCCATCTCCTCTGCAGCCCTTTCAGGAAGGCTGTGGTGCAGGAGCTGTAGCTGGGGCAGCCAGCGCTGATAGGGTCTGTCTCGCCTCCGTGCTCACGTCTCCGGGCTTCTCAGCCAGAGCACACCTGCTTGTCAGCAAGGAGAGCTGCCCGAAGGGCTCCCCGGCAGCAATCCGAAGGCCCTGAGCTTACACCGAAGCGGGATGTTTGCTCCATTTCAGGTTCCTTGGAATCATGCCAGAAAAAAACTGCCCACAGTGACATGTCTTTTTTTTTTTTTTTTTTGAAGTTACTGGTCAATATTCCAGGAGAGCCTTATTGACAAGTTACTAATTAATAACTTATTAATGACTCCTCAAATAGCAGCCAAACCTGAATCTTTGTAGCCCTGTGGAATGTCCCCCTTGCTCCAGCAAAGCCAGAACAAGCAGTGCTTTCCTCCCTCCCATGGTCAATTGCTCTCAGGCTGTCTTCCAAACTGAACATCCTGGAATGAAACTTAAACTTCTCCTCTCCCAGTCCCCTCTTCCCTGTGCCATCCTTACTTATCTCCACCCCTAATCTGCCCAAATGTCTTATACTGAAATGGTTGTTAAAATAATTTAAGAATTTGAAGCTACAACTGCAAAGCACCCCTGTCTCCCAGAAGATGGGAAATGTTCCCATCTCTGCAGAAACGAGTGGAAGATGAGCAGTGATCATGACCAAATTCTAATGAAGTGCAAGTTACCAGGCTGGAAAAGTAAGTCACATTTCTTTATTGTTAGCTGATTATCTCCCACAAACAAAAGGATTACTTAGAGTTCACTGGTGTAACTTATGTACATGGCTTTTCCAGTTTTGTCTGTCTTCAGAAAAAACTTTTTGCTCCAGCAGACATACTGATCTCCCCTACATGACCAAGTGTGAGAACCAGAAATTGTAGTCTCATGTAAACTGTGTCTAATCACTCTCACACTAATTAACATGCCATTAACTGCACCAGCAATACTCTTGTGTGAGATGAAGCAATGAAAAGGGTCTGGCTTCCGTAACTCATTACACTTTGGTTTTTCAGAAAATCCAGCAGACTGTCACCTCTGCATAGGCTGAATCGAGCAAAAAACCAACCTTCCTCCCCACCAAAAAACCCAAACCAAAAAACTTACAGGCATGAGTACAGCAGAAGATCCAGGCATGGTAGGGTTGGGCAGGGTGCCGGGCATAGAGGCAGGCATAGGCTGTCTTTGTCGGTTGTGTAGGTGCAGTAGTGAAGACAGAGAACCTGGGACAGGCCTAGGAGAAAAGGAAAGAAAGCTGTCACGGGCTATGGAGACCAAAACAAGCCTTACCATGCCAGCCATTGCTAGGCACAGGCAACTCTAGACAAGCAGGCGCAGATAAGCCAATCCCACTTTTGTCCTCTCCTGCATAAATCAGTAGAACAGAAAGTTTTCAAGAAACAGATGAATCATCTTCCCTCTACTGTTTATCGGTTAAAGCACCAGTACAGTTCACTGACAGAACATGAATGTAAACGCAACAGCCACTCTCAGGGTATGCACCTCTGCATCTTACAGTGGCCAGCAAAAGATTTCTACAGACAAAGCAGGAAAATTTCCTGGCATGCCACACCAGTGCATTGCTGTAAATTCAGCCCTCGGGAACAGAAATATCTGGCTGATAGCTTTGCAGACTATGACAGAAAATTAAACACTCTTAAATTAATTCTGAAATTTTACCACCTGTAAATAAACTACCCTAAAATGAGTATTTCATCTCTTGATATTCTCTCCTGTGAAACTCTACCAAGTCTTTGTTCCAAAGCAAGGTTCCTGATTTTACCAGTTAGCATGTCACCAGGGCACAGAAAATGGAAAAAAAGAAAGAAAATTAGCAAAATTATATTCAGATTAAGTAGCTTGTAAAGGCAAAAAGCACGGACTATAAAAAAGCAGAGTGAGTTATTTTGGCAAAAGGAGTTCAAAAGATTTAGAAGGATTTTTCTAAGTACAGCACAGGGAAAAGAGTGCATGTGAGAAAGCAGGCCCACTCAGAAAGAAGAAGAATCATAAAATTAATGGATTAAACAAAGCTGGGACAACTCTTTGAAAATAGCTTTTAAGAATGTGGTCTTGGGAATTAGTTAAATTAATCAGCTTTTTTCTTTTTTTTTTTTTTTTTTAGTTTTGAAGTTATGAGTGGTGTTTAGTTATGAAGGTATCAGTTGCCTGAAGTTTTTGGTAAATAGAACTGGTTACCTTTTCAAAAAGCATGAAAATAAGAAAGCTTTCACATACAGTGCCTCAACAAACATTGCTAGTATAAGCTACTCCATTAAATTCTCACAGAGTAGGATGCTCTGCAGTATAATAGGCAGTTTACACTGTTTATTAGGCAGGAGAGAGAATACACCTAGAGGTGAGAAGGACTGGAGAGAAGGGGGCATAGTCCAGGAGCTTGAAAAGCCTTTGCAGGGGGGAGCATGGGAAGAGTCTAAAGACAATTTGGAGCCTCTAAACATCAGCATTGATTTTCAGCCTTGGCAGAAGCATCCTTTGCTTCAGTGACAAATCCACAGCCAACCATGAAACCCTCAAAATTGAGCTGGGCTGGTCAGGGAAGCAGAGTCATAACCTCAGAGCTGCAAGGGGGAAGACAGTCACTTCTCCCACTTGGTCTGAACGGTGTCACACCAAATGATGGGGCTTTACTTCTTGCCCCTCCAACTGTAAGTGATACTGGCAATCATGAATACATACACGCCTCCTCTAACTTTAGCTGTCACTTCCATTTATCTAACAACAAGCAAAGAGGCCAAAGGCTGTGAGCAATGGGATTCACAGACCACCCATATGGAGGACACCAAATCCAGGCTCCCAAAGCGGAGGTGCCTGTCTCATGGCAACACCAGCTTCTTCTGACCTACAAGTCTCATCCTCTTCTGCCCAGAGCTCAAACCACCTAATCCCTTCTTCCCTAAAACTCCCCAGTATTTCCCATCCTTGGACTTTCAGTCCTTCAACCCTCCTCTCTTCAAGCCCGTTCCCCCCAGAAACATTTCTGTCCCAACAAATGCCACCTCAAAGTCCCTGCCCTGCCCAGACAGCCCTGCCCTCAGCTGCCCTCTCTTTAGCAGCTGCACATGACTGAACCCATCCTTTTGTCTTGGTTCTCCATGGAGAGAAAAAGCCTGTGTTTTGAAGGATGTTTTAAAAATTCTCCCAGACACATACAGTACTTATTCAGAAGGGGGGAAAAAAAACCCAAAACAACAACAAATGTATCTCAGATACAGACAAGAAGCTCTTCCTACGCTTCCCCGCTTATCTGTTGATGGAGGAATATGATGTACTTCACATCTTCATACCCCCCCAAAGAAACTCAAGACAGTATCTCCCAAATACGTTGTGCAACCCTGTGAGAGGGTACAAGAAGCACTGTGAGGGACCACAAATCAATTCGGGGATAGGGCACTCCATGGTCAGCTCAGCACAAGGCTAAGCCTAGGGAGCTGTAGAGGTGGTGTAAATGGAAAGGATGTAGTGCAGGAAAAATTAGCTCGGAAAATAATGTACACAGCCCCTGACCCACCCTACTCTCCACTTAAAACACAGCTGCTCCATGTACCAGCACTCATTTGCACAAGAGGACTGACGAATCATTAGGACAGGGTCAAAACAGCACGAAAAGCAGATTCAGTGATCCTTTGAAAAGAAGAAAGTGAGGAGTTACCAGGCTGAATGTGAGGAAGAGAACAATCTCAGTTTGGTTTCCAGAGGCTGTGGTGACCCCCACAAGCAGAGTCCACTTCCCACCGGCCCATCCTCACCTCAACTACCACCTGAGCAGCAGGCAGCAAGCTCAAACAGGTCTTCTCTATCTCGTACTTTAAAGTCTGTGTGACAGCTGCCATACAGAAGGGCTGAGACCCCCATGCTGGGGGGGGGGGGAGGAGCAGAACAGAGCGTGCTGCAGCCCCTGCCATGGATGCACCCGGGGTTTCCTCCCAGGAAAGTGGGCAGGGAGGAGCGGGCAGGAAAGGAGCAAGTGCTGGTGCACTCTCATGCCTGTCCTGGGACAAGACTGAGGTGTGCACCCAGCCACCCGCCCGCCGGAGCTCTGCAGCCCTCTGGGTCCACTGGCTTAGACGCAGCCTACAGGAACTAACAGGAGCAATGCATTCAACAGAAATATCACTTGAGTCTTCAGTGGGACCGAAGTAAAACAAGTTCCATGACAACAGCCCCTCCCCTTTATTCATTCTGAGACCGTCCCACATACAGACCCTTTGTACAATTCAGCAGTTTCATAATAAGCTTAGGTGTTAGGCTGTTTGACAGAAACTTATTTTGGCTTGACCTATGCAATTTGTGCAAGTGATTCTCAAGGGACTGCACAGTTTCAGTTTTGCTTATATGTTCCAGAGCCAAAAAAATTTCCAAAATTGCTTTAATGAGTTTGGGAATATGGGACTTGGGCAAAAGGGAATCATTGGTATTTATTAAAATGGCAAAGAAGCTTCCTTGCTGTCCCCAGTTTCACCTTTAATGCTGCTTTGCTTTGGGGGTCTGCATACGCTTTACACTTAGCTAGAGGAAAAAAAATCCTCAGTACTTCAGGTATTTTTTCTTGCTACACTCCTGCTAGTCTGTTCCCAAGGGTGTTTTTGCAAAGAGGTGCAGAGCAGTCAGAGAAACCTTGTGCTTCAAGGCTGACCCTCTTTGTCGAAAAGTCTGCACCGCTCCTGCCACCAATAAAAGTGCTACATAATGCACACCAGATTCCACTCCCCATTGGGGAAGCTGACATTGGCCAGTACTCACGGATACTTCTATTGCTTCCACACTGAATACAGGTCATCGATTAGCACGTGCTCGTGCGCGCTCACTTGCACAGAGTTCAGGGAATGTGTATGGCACAGAACCGTAATAGGCTGAGATACTCAATTTGTCTAAGACATTTCTTCTCCTTCCAAGGACAACACAATCTCTTTTGTTGTTGCTTTCTACCCTGCAGCAAAGAAAGCCAGTGAGAGTTTATAATTGTTATTTTTAATGTTGGACACATCGACTCTGCTCCTCTCTTTGTAAATGCTGAGGAGGTGCTGCCTGCAGCCTGTCAGTCAATATTGCTGACTGAGGATTTTAATTCCTTGGCACCTGTGTTGCTAAATAAATAGGGTTGTTGGGCAAACAGCCCACAAATAAAGGACAGATAAGATAGAGAACTGGCAAGTGCTCAACCTCACTGAAAATCTGGCCATCTGTGGGTTTTTTTCCCAAATCTAAGAATTTTGTGTTGCAGCAGGAGCCTGCTGTTGGACACGATGGGGTCTCAGTCAGCATTCGTACACTATCTCTTTGGGCATACGTGGCCTGGATGGATAGCGTTACGGTGGCTTAGTAAAATATCACATG
Organism: Haliaeetus leucocephalus; assembly: GCF_000737465.1. Taxonomy (NCBI): domain Eukaryota; kingdom Metazoa; phylum Chordata; class Aves; order Accipitriformes; family Accipitridae; genus Haliaeetus; species Haliaeetus leucocephalus. The sequence goes on from NW_010973002.1 coordinate 190,989, forward strand.
TTAGCCAAGCTGCTGTAACTGACCACGTTGGCTCCCCTCCCTCTGCACAGCCATGCTAACACCATGAGTCATCCTTACTAACATTTAAACAGATGGGCGGTACCCTGGTAAGCCATGGTGACTCGATCATGTTCCATCATATGACTCTACCCAACAATTACAGATAACTCCACTAATGTAATCAAATATCTATGATATATACTTCGCTATGTGCCTTCTTGATTAATACCATATTCTGTCTGCTATGACGCAACACCTACCTGACCCAGTTTTCTAGATTGTCTGATGACTAAACACTACATTCGTCTATTAAAAGACTAGGCTTCCCTTAACTTGTAGTCTTCACAGACAGTTTCTGCAGATGACAATTTGCTGCTGAGGTCTCATAAGCTTAGGCTCATACTGACCTAGACCATTCAGGGCTATGTGCAGCTGGACTGATGCTATTTAAAGTATCACTGCAATATGTTTTCTATTATGGTAAAGCACTCCGGGTCAGTGGGCCTTACCATGACCTCTCTCCTGCTCCTTACTCTCCTGCATGTAGCATTCATGCAAGCTCAGCAAGAACACCTGCACTGCAACCCAGTTTGTTCTACTTTAGTTGGCTCTGGTATGGAAAAAATAAAGCCATAAGTATATGGAGTTGCACTGGAGCAAAGGAACTAATCTCTTGACTTTCTATGGCCTCCAGACCCAGCCAGCTCACACAGGAGCAACCCACAGGTGGCTGGTTGTGCTGTGGCAATTCGCCATGTTGGGTCAGCACTGGCTCAGGGATTTCTGCACCACACTCCAGTTACGCAACAGAGACTTGCCCAGACTTTCATCATTTTTATATATATATGTGTGTGTATATATACGAATGTACATATATTTATTACAACAGTGCCTAGAAGCCTTAGTTCAAAAACTGTGGGTGACGTCCTGCCCCAAAAAGCTTATAGACCAAGGATCAAATGAGGGAAAGCAAGTGGAAGCAATAGGGAGACTTGGGTGAATAAGGCTAATACTGTACAATCAATGTAATGAGGAGCAACCACTGCATACCAGCAGCCTGGATCTTTTCAAGGTATGTCAGTATGTGCACATGGTTTGGGTGGCTTTCAGGTTGAAGCACCCAAGTAGCCTACCATGCTAAGAATCAGCACAGTTGGCTACAGTCTACGCTCTGAATGTCTCATGGACAAGCAGGTATTGTCGGAATTAAACTTTCATTGCTAAAAAGTAAGTTCACTGGAGCATATGATTCTACAGACCAGCTGCAAATCACTTCCACAGGAGCTACTGAGGCCAGAGTACCTGGCCCAAGTGCTGTCCTTGGCCTTCAATATCTGAAAAATTCAGTCAGAGGGCAAAGACGCGGAGGGGATGTTTTAACCTGAAAAAAGTGTACTGACTGGAGGAGTTGCCTCACTTACTGCTGGTCTGCTGTTGTTTCATCCACAGTGCCATTATTTAAGCCTATCAATCCAACTATAGCTTTCCTCATTCGTGGTCCAGTATTTGAGGTGCTCCCTCCCCCCAAAAAGTAGGGCAGTTCTGTCTAGTTTCAATTTATTCGTCATTCAGAGGAGGAAAGAAAAAACAAACACAAAGGAAAGCAACAACAAAGCATCAGACAAGTACTTGGAATACCTCACATAGTTGCAGGGACCTCACCTGACCTGCCATATCCCATGTTTAACAATGTTTTAATCACAGCATCACCAGAGAGCCAAGCCTTCCAAAAAGTGGGTGGTTTGTGTCGCTGGGTTTTTCAGAGAGCCAAACCATATTCAGGGGAAAAGAAAACTGGCACCTAAAATTAATGGCTCCCTGCCAACCTAGTAAAGATCCTTGTTTGTATTTCTCAGACAATCCAGACATCTGCATGATGTGGGTAGATTATTATTATCAGTAGCAGACATTTATACTGTGGTGGTGCCCAAAGGTCCCAGCCGGGACCGGGACCCCATTGAGCCTGGCACTGTACAAACACAGATAAGAGACAATTCTTACACAGTGTGCTTACAATCTAGAGACACAAAACAGATGAAAAGTAAAGGACGGAGATAGAACACACAAGCAAATAAATATGCTAAAGAATTGCAGATAGTTTAGTGGCACTCCTCTGGTTTCTTTTTTGTTTCTTTGTATGTTTTTTATTTAACTCTTATGCTCAGAAACGACAGGACCGAGGAAGTTTGCAAGAGGAAGGGAGTAACTAAGATTGAGACACAGGAAGGGCAATACTCTAGAGAGGGAAAATTGTGGCTCATAACTTAGAGGATTTGGGGAGCACCCAGACAAAGCTATGCTTTCTGTAGAGATTTTTAAACAGAGTGTGCATATATTTTCATATATGTGTTACCTTAAGGTATTTTCCCAGTGTTGGATGAGAAGAGATTTCAGCCTGGGAAAGAGAAACTAGCTGCTGGTAAAGACACTGGCAAAGTGAAAGTGATGCTTGACATTGTTATGAGAAACTGGAGGACTGAGATAAGATAAGGCTAAGCTGCAAAAAGTCTTAAACACAAGAAGCTTGATTCAGAAGTGAAGGGAAAGCCCTTGTAAGTGTTTGAGGAGAGCTAGCACAATTAAGATAACAAGCTATACACTGGCACAGAGGTAGAAGAAATGCAGCAAAAAGCATCACAAACAGAGCAAGATGCAGCATACAGATATGAAATGATACGGACGAAGTCAAGAGCAAGCAGAGATGTTACTTCTCAATTCATAAATCCCTTGATGTCACCTAAGAAGCTGTTCACTGGGAACGCAGCAAACCCCATCAGAAATGCATTCTTGCTCACTTGCTTTAATTCACAGGGACAGAACATCTAACTGAAGGGAAAGAATAAGCCAAAAAAAAAAAAAAAACCAAAAAAGGACAGGGAATGGATATATGTACAGTAAAATACTAGAAACACCTCCAAAATTTGTTAAGAATTCCGTACTTTTCACCCGAGCTTGTAGGAAAAAAGCCCCACAAATCGGCAGCTCCACCGCTGCAATGTATTTAGTGGGCCAAACTCTATTTAAAGATTTAGTCAATGATAAATCTTGCCTTTAGAAACTCCAGTTGTGCTAATGCCACCTATATTTCCTGAACACATGTTTAAGGAACCTCTGCAAATTCAGCATAAGTACAAGGACCAGCAGGTCCTTGGAAGCCTCACAGAACCCATTAACATTTGCCTTTTGGCTCTTACAGGTCTTAGAAACTGCTGGTTTCAATCTTCCCTTCCCTCTAAATATTTCACTGGGTCTTATTGCCTGACCCATTACAAGAAAAATACGAAAAGCTAGAATGGTTTCTCAGACTATAACCTCCTCGGAGATTTTATGTTCTGCACAGTGTTATGCACACAGCTGGAACTCACAAATGATACGTGGAGGATAATGGCATAGTTAAAGCAAAACAAGGAAACACTGCGAAAGGCAGGTTCAAGGGATTATAAAGCACTAGCTCATATAAAAACACATTCTTGTAATAAAATAAAAAAGTGGGACAAAAACAAAAAACTGCAGCATAAACATGATTTGATCATGAAAGCAAGCAACGATGTCAAACTGATGTTCCACTGTCATCATGGTCTCCCAGCTCAGGAACAAGCTTAATTCTGCAGGAAAACACATGATTTTGCATCACCACAAATACAGGCATATCAGTTGTCATTGAAGAAAAAAAGGTAGCAGTAATACACAAATGTACCAAATGGCAGCTGACTTAAACCCAGGAATAATAACAGCAGTAAAGCTTACACAAACGTTTTCTAACATGTCCATTCTTTTTAAGGGTCGGTCTTAAGACTCCAGGCTGGCAAGCAAGTTCAAGATAACTTGAAAATTTAAGGCTCATTGAGGAAAAATGTCAACAGGTTAAACAGCTGGAAAGAAACCTAAGCCCAGCATCCAGACAAAAGTGACAACTGAACATCACGTAACTCTTCTGCCAGGTTTGTGCTACCTGAAGGTGCTGGAGCCTTCATTTGCTCAAGTGACTCCATTTGCAAACATGCTACAGCAGTGCAAATGGCTTTTATTTGACCTTCGCAACTTTGCATCTGAAAAGAATAGGAGGTTGCAAAAAGGATGGAGAAAAAGCTCCTTGTACTCTTGAAGGACCAAGAGGGTATTTGGAGAGTTCTCCATGAGTACTCACTACCAACAGATCCCTATACAGGAAATGTGGTAAAACAAATTTCTCAAAATTCTGTTTACCCTTATTATTTAGACCAGTGCAATTTAATAGAAATACTAAGATAAAAGAGCTTTGTAAACCCTGCTTTATAGTAAAACTGAAAAAAAGAATCTTTTTGAAGTGATTTATTTTTCCTTTTTTTTTTTTTGTTCTTTTTTTTTTTTAACTTCCCAAACAAAGCAGAAGTTTGTCTCTGAAAATAAGACGGTGAATTACAGCAAAGTCATGAAAACAAAGAACCAACAGTTTCTCCAGTGCAGGCTTGTTACCATGAGCTAATAATTCCAGACTTTAAGCAAGCTGAGCCTCTTTTTTAATAACTGCATGCCTCTAGGCAAAGTATTTCTACTAAAAATTATTGAGGCATGGAACAAGGCAAGGTGTGTGAGCTAATGTTGGATTGTTCAGTTACTAAACCAACTCCTATAGCAATGAGCCTGCTCTGAACTGACAGCTTATTTCTCTGTATACACTTGTATAAACACACTGCTTAAGGTCGAAATCTGTGTAAACTTTCTTTTCAATTAAAATGTCAAAGATGACAGCACATGTTTTCACTGTCCTCCACAGGATGATGGATGCTGCGGCAGCAGTTTCATGCCCCTGTGTTTCGGAGATGTTTGCCTGCCTGCATGTCTAAGAAAGATGTACTTGCTGATCTTCTCATAAGCCTGCAGGCAGACAGGACTGCTATGGAGACCTCATGCTTCAGATGGCTTAACATCTCTTGACTTTTTCTTCCTCAGCGTCCCCTCATCTGCCCCCACACCCAGTGTTGTAAAAGTTAGAGCAGGAAGGTTGTGGTGCCCAAGGAGGTTGGAAGAAGGGTCCTGAATTAAAACACCAGTTTGCTACTTAAGTGACAGGCCTTAAATCCCAGGCTGATTTCTATCACGGCCAATTCACTTCAAGCACCTAACTTAGGTCCCCACAGAAACACAGTTGCTGTGGTAGTCAACAGAAAGACACAGTGCACCCCAAAAGGAGCCTCCAGCAATTTTTCCAAAAAAAAAAAAGGGATGAATCTGAATCTTTACATTTCTTCAGCTCCATACCCGTGAAAATGAATAAAACTTTAGCCATCAGCTTCTCATTCATTTGCATCAGCCTAGGGTTTGTACAAAGCCAAAGACAGTAGCTCCAAACATTCCTGGGTGTCAAGACCATGTGGCAATACCACTCATAGCAGACGTAGCCATAATGCTACAGTTGGACTTGTAGCATCGATTTGGTCACAATCTTGCCAGAAAAAGACTGACTAATGAAAACAGTCTTGGTGAGAGAAAAACACTCCAGCATCTGCCACTGGCAGATTTAGTCTGTCTAAAGCTGACAAGACACAACTGTGCTGTATGCACTAAGGAAAGCTGAGTTTGCCCACAGTCACTAGTGAGGAAAGCAAGTAGGTATACGCATGTGAGATGATTTATTTACTGAGATCTAAATTCTACCCTCAACACCAAAAATACTATAAAAGTAACACATACTGTAGAAACTTTTAAAAAAAAGACATTATTTAAGAAAATACAAACATGATTTCTTAAACAAAATACCAAATAAGTAAAATAGAAAACTAGAAGCTTGGAGACGTCTCAGATGTGATAGGAGATCAGCGGCAGACCAAAATCCAGCTCTTAATCCCATCCTTTAACAAGAATACCATAGAGATACTCTGTGCTTTTTAAGACTCCTTGCTTTCCTAGCACTTCTGCCATCAGCACATGTTCCTGCGGTGCCCAGCTCTCTCTACAGCCCAGAGAAAAGTTAGCACTTGTGCATGGCCCACCACAGTCACAGCCCCAAACGTGCTCAGCGTCTCAAAGCTGCTGGTTGTTTCAGTGGGTGGCAGTGGGGGAGGAGGGAGAGGAGTACATACATTAGGGTGTGCTCCCAATTATCTGTTTAGCAAGTCACCTCCAGGTGTAAAAATATCTTAGAGCTGTCAAATAGCTATATATCTTCAGTGACCCTATTCCCACCTCCAAGCCACTTCACTGATTCCTTTCAAACTTTCATAAAGATCAAAATGAATATATGCCATTTCCTGGGAGGAACCTTTGCACGCGCTTCATCTCTTAAACATGCTAAAAATCCCAACTGACAGCTGTATTAGTACAAATTATGAGAAGCACGGGGAAGAGGAGAATCTCAAGGCAGAAAGAACAAAGTCATGGAGAACTGCTGCAGCTGTACTTCAACAGAGATCAGCTCCGAGCCAGCACTGTCTGCTCTCGTTATTTAAAGAGCTCACGTTGCCTTCTCTGCCTACATCTCAATGGGAGTTACCACGGATCCAGCGCATCAGTCGAGCAAACAGGAATCCCAAGCTCATGTACAGCATTTTTTACATAGCTAAGGCAAATTTCACTTAAGACCAGAAATCATGTTAGCTGCTATTTGCTAACAAAGTCCCCCAGAAGAGTCCCCCTGAACGGTGTGCTCCAGAAATGCCCCACGGCAATGACAGAAGCACTACAGGTAGTGGCTGCTGGAGATCTCAGACACTTAGATGCCGACACGGGCCAGCAAAAGTTTCCAGCCGCGTGCAAGGGGAAGAAGCGATAGCTAGTAAAAGTCATTGTCCACTCATGTGCAACCACAGATACATGGGAAAATTTCTCTCCCTACGGATGCACGCACACTAAGAGAGACAGCAAAAAAGAGCAGGCATTGAAAAAAGGTTATTTTATTCTTGCAACGAAGTGTATATTGTCATTGTAATTTCCAGTCACTATCTATGCCCACTCCCTCCCTTTTAAGTATTGGTTCGAGCATGAACCTGCAGCTAATTTTGAGGTTGGAGTTCATTTGTTTTCACATCAATGCAATTAATTTCCACTGGAAAATGCATCTCAGGCATTCAATCAAAATAGGCCTAAAATAATTCTGAAAAGCTCATCTGTCTCCAATCTATGTAATGTTTTAAAAATTGGATGCATGCCCTGCAATAACATTGCACTTCACAAAGCTTAAAGCTCTAAATTTGAGGGTATCAGTTACATTGAAACTGCAGTAAATTAAAACATCCAGTCTCTGGTTTGCATTGATTTATAAATATCGACAAAACTACTATTGCAGTCATTACCACTTTGGGTGCTCCGAGTTGAATTTTCAACAGTTCAGGGTTATTTTCATTCTTATCGTGGCTACAGTAGCCTTTCAAGTTACAGATCAAATTCCAGATAACATGTAAATCTTAAATCTTAGTTTTAAAAATATGCATACAAACCAGCCAATACTTATAATAAAAAGCAGCAAGTCTAAGTGGTCAGTAATGTCAGACACCAAGCACATTTTTTTTTAGACTCTCCAGCTTAAAGCAGAAAGGCTACTTACTATTATGAAATGTTTTAAATAGAAGCAAGTGGAAATGGGATAAAATATGAAAAGGCAAATATATCTAGTTTTTTTACCAGGAATCTGCTGTTCTCTTTTGAATCATTCTCTGGAATAAGAGAATCAGAAGCATATTCAAAACTTCTCTCCTGAAGAGCTTTGCACATTAGTCTACCTGGTGACCTTCAACAATGTGCTTGTTTATGAGCAAAATATCGCTGAGGAAATATAAACCTGAAAGATAAAGAGAGCTCCCGAGCTGTAACCCAGTTAACACAATAACTTGAGAAAACAATAAGAAGCATGAACATATCAACAGCAATAGAGCCAATTCTCAATAGTGTACAGCGTGCAGCTTTGCCAAAGACAATGGATTTAAACCAACTGGGAATCTCACTCATACGCACTTATGCACGCACACTCCATAAACACACAGTATATAACATGCACTACATCTAGTTGTAAAACAAGCTTTGACAGTGATCTCTATGTCTTATGCTTCAAAAGAAAACAAAAATCCCCACCTTACACCCTGACATCTGTAGACTACTACTGAGTAATTTCTCCTGACCCCTGGTGGTGATTAGCTTATGAAGTGAAGCAGCAGGATCACCATAATATTCACAGCATTTCTCCTGAAAGCACTGGCCAAATTCTGCCCTTGCTGCTCTTCTTGATACCATCACTGAAGCCAATATGCTGATCTGCAATCCAGCTTTCCACTATTCTTTGCATTCATCATATTTGCCTTGTGCAGCACGTACAGTACAGTTGAGAAAGACAAGAAGAGGTTGATCCCACCATGGCAGATGTTCTTTTTGGCAGGATGCTCTTGCCATTGAAGTTCACGGGATTGCTGCTAATACATTTAGAACAGGATAAGACCCATAAAAATGTACGACACCTATGAAGATACTTTCCTAAATTATACCCTGAAATGCTGACTTATGCATGTTAAGATACACTACCTTGCACTAAGAAAAAAAAGTTTATTTTACATCTTTACTTTTGAATTTATACTGATGTTTCTGGTTTAGTGTTTCACAGCTGTTTGTTTTTTTTTTTTAATTTGTTTTTTTTTGTCATTAGAGACCTGTTGTCTTAAGGAGGAAACATTCTCCCAAACCAGAACTTTGTGTTGAAGATTAAGACAGCATCTGCTGCACCAATTTAGAGTAAAGGGTTTAATGGTCAGTAGGCAGTCATGCAAAAGCTCAGGTCATCCTGTCAACTTCCAAGAGTCTGGAGTATGAACTAACACACTGTTAATTTTTTTTTCTGATTAATTATTTCAAGTCTTTAACATGAACTGTAAGTGTTCATGCCTACTCCCTGAATAGTTTTGGTTTGCGCTCTTTCTTTTTCCTCCACTTTCCCTTTGAGAACCACTGCTGAAACAGTGCTTTAGCTAGAAAGCTGCCATGCCAGGGGAAGTAATAGACCAGCATTATGATCAGCAGAGTCAAAAACTGAATTAGGTGAATTTTGAAACTCTGAGGATACTAGAAACTTTAAGATTTTGCACCTCACCGTTTTCAGCATTACAATTCAGCAAAGAGGAATCACCTTTGCATAAAATAGTTTAAAAAGACCAGGCTGACCAGGCTAGAAGGACCTCTGTAACTGCATTTGCATGGTTGAAGTAATGACACTCATCTAGACATAGCCTGAGTCTCCTGTAGACATGCAGGTCTGAAAACAGCCCTTCCAGGAACATGAGCGCTGTTTCAACTCACAGTGACTGCCCAATGCTGCAAAATCAAACTCCAAAGTACTGGTTTTCAGTGAAGTGCCACTATAGCCATTGGAATCAACTGCAACATTTGCATTAAGAGTTTCCAGATTTAAACTGTGGGAACGGGTACCCTGGAGTTGTCAGTCGAAGGCCTCTGACAATGTAATTTGTTTCTGCTGCTGGCCTGACAAAGTCAGAGCATGCTGACATTCAAGAAACATTAGCTGGTTTGGTTTTGTTTTGGTTTTTTTCTTTCTTTTTTTTAAACTGTTTGCTTGGAGCTGTTGGGAGGGCAGGGGAAAGGGACTGTCAGCTTAGGAAGGGGAAGAGACGGAACAGGGGGAATGGAAAGGAGATGTGCCCTTTTCTAGATGTTTCCTATAAAATAAACAAAGTGTTTGTCACACACATAGCTTGAGACATGCCGATACAGTGCAGGTGAACATGTAAAAAAATGTTAACTTTACCTAAACAATGAAGTGGCAGCTCCGCTCAGTGTACAATAACATCAGATCTATTTGGTTTGGCCCACAGGGAGCCAGACATTTGACTGATCTGTTTAAAATATCTCAACAGTCACATAAATAGGCCCAGTCAAAGCCTGTTGCATCACCTGCATTTATTTTTTACTGTTAATATTTAGCAATGGAAGATACAGAACTGTGCTCTATACACTTGCCATCTCCAACAGTATGATCTCAGCTCAGAGAGCAGCAGGAATTTGCACAGCAGTGAGTATGGCTGATTTCCAGGGGTCGGAAGCCATGGCTTACTCACTCCGCTCTGCGTTTTCTGTTGTTGTTCTGTTTCTTTTTTTTTTTAATAGGAAAGGCAAATATGATGAATGTAAAGAATAATGGCAAAGTCAGATTGCAGGTCAGCATGCTTTGGGTTCCCCCCGCCCCGGGTCTCTCTCTATTTTGTGAAGCACAGATTTAGCCCTGGTATTAGCCTACCAGATAACAAGTCCTTAAAATGGCTCATACATAAAAATTGATGAGAAACTCAGTGTTTAGGAATAATGATTCAGATGTATACCTTTTAGACAAACATGGAAATCTGCCTTTATCTCTTTCTCTATAGCAACAAACCATCTGAATCAACAATACTACACCTCGTATAAATCTGGCCCAGTCTATGTAGGATATGTAACAAAGGTAATCTGTGGCTTAAGACAAGAAATGCAGCAGTATATATGCAAGAGACTTTGCATTTGGCAGACACATACAACCAGCTGTTTGCTCTTTAGCTTGTGGCTATACATCTACTGGGACGTCCCCCACCCCTGTAAACCTTGCTTAGCTCCTGGTCTTATTTCCACTGTAGATTTAACCCTAAGCCATGGATAAGCATAGTGTTTGGGGTTTAAAGTTAAGTGTCATTTAGTATCATTTCTGACATTGCCATACATTATAATGAGCTGGTTTTTCACAGGGGACTTGGGATCTGATTTTAATTTGTGGTAGGGTTATGGTCACAATAAATGTCTATTTCAGATATTCATGAGAAGTCTCTAATGCAAATGGAAATAGAAAGTGGCTGTTTTCTTGTAGTTTCAAAGCCATGTATGTAAAACACACAGTACAGATCTATTCCACATGCAAACCCATTATTGATCCACCATTGCGCCCTGGCTCCTGCCCTGGCAGCAGACACCCCTGTGCCGAACAGTCTCAGCAGGTTTTATAGCTTGCATAATAAAAGAACAGGTTATGAAATCATTAGCACCTCAGCTGAGGCTGCCACAGGGATGCCCCTCTGTGTTCGCTGTGAAACGTTTCTTTGGCAGCTGCATCCTAGAAGCATATTTGGATGTTGTTGCTTCAGTATCACCACACGGAGTGGGAAGTAAATCAGCATTTTCACGTTCTGAACTAAAGTGGGGGGGGGTGGAAGTCTCTGGTCCACCTCTCAGCTAATTCTCCCCATTTACACATGCCTAATTCTAGGCATGAAGACCTCTAGGAAGCCCAGATGTCTATAATCACACTCCCAGCCCTACACAGCCAGCACTGCGAAGGACCTGGGCCATGCCTAGGGAGGCTGGAAGACACTTCAGCTTTGTCAAACGCCACACGTTCCAGCTCCCCTCGTCCCGCGGGCAGCCACTGCTAGCAGTGCTTCAGAGCAGCCCAAACGTAGGTGAGGGCTGACCTCCCCTTGGCTGGAGTCGTGCCTTGGGGTACAACGCACAGCCCGTTGGCAGTTTCTCCTCCATAAACGCAAGCCCAGGTGAAACTGTGTCACTTCAAGCAGCTGAAGCTAAACTTGCTTGCCCCTCCATAGGAGAATCCATGTCCCCAGTAGAAAGAAACAAAATCCACTTCTGGTCACTAAGCAAAGTGTCTATGGCCCTTTGGATGTTCCTTATTCCAGTCCTCAGACCCTTCTTGCAAGGTTCTGAAATATTTGTGAACTTTGCCCTTGCAAATGAGCAAGGTAGCACAACCATGATCTGGCTCGAGGACAAGTGGTGGCCCTAAATATCTAAGAATCTGAATCTAAGAGAAGGGAAAGATTGTGCAGCTTGAAGGAAAGCACTAGCACCAGGTGGGGAGGGGAACTTGGTGGAGCCAGTGAAATTTTACTGACTTGAGTCACCCAGGGATCTGGTCCACTGGTATTTGCATAACTGAATTCAATCAGTTTTACCAACTGCATGAGATAAAGCACCCAAAGAAAGGACCTGTGTCAGGTTCCTGAGCATTAAGTAAAGCTAGCTTGTGTTGCTGTCTTTCTGAATCAATGCAATGCACCGGGTCATGATTTAAGTAATTGAGGCGCTGGGGCTTTTTAAAACAGCGTAAGTAAATAGCTAAGCTTGATGTGATATAAAACGCACCACAACAGAAAGGAGAACTTAATGTAGTAATGAAAATCACTTACCCTTAATCATCCCTGAGACAGTGTTTTTACAACGCTACTTGATTTATTCAACTAGCAAACATGTCTCCTTTGACTTTTCTAATAACAGGCCATCTTAGCCATGCTTGTTGGGATTTGAGTTTGGTTTTTTTTAATCATCATCCCAAGTGCATTATTTAAATGTCTTTGATGCCTTTTCTTTAAAAGAATTTGCTAAGCAATAAATCATATTTATTTGCAAAGAAGACCCCCAAAAATCCTAAACAACCGAAAACATTACTAGGAAACTTTGCAAAAATAAGAGGTTTGGTCGCAGGTGTGTAACCAACGTTGCACATGTCTAGAGCAAATCATTGCTTAAAGACTTACTGAAGCCCACATTCATTGCTGCTGACAAGCATGCCACTTAGTGTCCAAGATTGTATGAAACGTTGTTTGCTGCATGATTTACGATGGTGCCCTTACACTAAATAGGAAGGACTGTAAACGACCTGTGCTCTGCTGAGCAGCTCCACGCTTCCTCTCACATGGAAGGGCCTCAGCTTTTGGAAAAGCTGGACAATTTCTCAAGTGAGTACACTCTTGTGACACTGAGGCTAGCCAGACCACAAACTATTTTATTATGTTGTGCAAAAACCTATGTGCAAAAAACCCCTCTTTAATTAAGATAGAGCAACCAGCACTGCGGTTGTAATTACCTTGGACTGCTTTACCCACAGGCATAATGAAATAAAATTGGGCCCTCTGTATTTTTGTTTTTTAAACTAAGTAAACCCAAATTAATTTATTCAACTCAAACCAGACAGGTTTCTCTTTAAAAGGAAGGCATATATGGTTGGAGGGGCTGGTGTAGGAGGCAGAATGACATGCAATGATGACTGTGAACTGCAAACTGCTGGCAAAACATTTGGCTTGCCGTTGGTCCGTGGCCAGTATTTTCCTTTGTTAATGAATCCCACATCTTTTCTAAGTTAAGCATTTTTTCTTCTCCCCCCTCATTTTATTTGAAACATATTTTAAATATTTTTGTTTTTATGACGTCGTGGAACATGATACAGCCCCCTTCTAACCCCGCATATGAGAAAATCAATTAAAATTTTGACATTAGGAGCTATGATATAAACATATGGTTCAACTGCTCAGACTTCTTTTTTTTTAAGCAATGTATCTGGGAGCAGTGCAAAGAGAAATAACCAAATGACAACTCCACATTACTGGATAAAAGTGATACCAACTGAAAGTGTGTCACATTCAGAACCTTGCTACTCACCAAACACAAAAACCCCTGCAAATTTGGCAGGCTTTGACAGACTTCCTCTTAGACTTAGGATTACATATTTTACATTTGTGTTCTTTTCTGAGGAAAATGTCCATTAAAAACAAAGCCATCCTGAATGCTGTGTTTAATACACCTTGTCTCATCCAGAGGACCTTCATTTTATGACTTCAAGAACACAACCTTAAAATGGAATTTTATGGGCTTCCTCATTAACTTCTGACTCTTCCCTGAACAAAATAGAAGAAAAAAATAGTTGAGAAGTTTCCCATCAGAACAGAAACGTGATTTTCAAATGCAATGATAATTTTTGGCATCCAGTCACAGTTGCCCTACTGACTACCAGTCCTCAGGACTACGTGACAATGAAAACCCTTCCAGCTCCCTTTGGTATTTCAAATCATCAAAACCCCAGACAGGCAAAATGATAAGTCACTGAAACTCCAGGGAATACAGGCACCAGACAGAAGATTTAACTCTAGGTCACTATGTGCAAGGTTCCCACTGAAGCAAAAAGCAGTTCTTTCCCAGAGGTGTTACAGGCAGCTTAAAGTGGAGAGTTATTTTTAACCTGTCACTGGCGAGAAAACAAGTTTTTTCAATCATCTTCTATGGACATCTAGTCTCCAATCCTGCAAGCATCTAGCTACATGAATTTACATGCCCTCCTTTAATACTCTCGAGTTTTACAAACCTTGCAAGATTTCTTCAGCCACTGTAACTCGTAGCTAGTTCTACCAATGGCAGAGACGATGAAAGTACAGCACAGTGCATTGCTGGCCCTGCAACCCACACTGGGTGAGGACAAAGATATGCCAGAAAAAATTAAGTTGCAAAAGCCTTTTCTGCACCAACCCCCCTTACTTTTCATAGCGTGAATGGTGCCGTGCTCGTGTTAGAAATGATGAAAAGTTTTTTCTAGAGGGTCCTGATACCTACTCAAACTCCAAAGTTATATGAGGATGAAGACTTCGATTACCTATAGGGTATATGCGAATTAAATATACTCTCTCTATTGCAGCAAATTCACTTGCATTGTAACTGATGTCATTTATGCAGAAAGTCGCAGCCAAGCTCAAAAGCTAGAGCTGGACTTTTTTTCCCCCCAGTCAAACAGAAAATTTACCAAAAGCAGCACTTTCAGGTTGAGAAAATTAATTAAATTCACTAATAAATTATATTTAATAAATCTTATAAGTCGAAAAGAATAGATATTTGGAAAAGCAGAGGTTTTTGACATTTCTAAATGTTCCAGTTTGAAATGCCATATTAATTTGGAAATTTACCTTGTTAATTTTAAAGAGTTAATTTTCTTGTAAACCTGAAAATTTCTTTGCTCTTTTTTATTTGCACAGAATAATTAAGAAATTAAATCATATTGAGTCAACCTAAATTATTATTTTTAATTTAGGTCACTAAGTCAACCTAAATTATTATTTTTCATTTCAATCACTAAGTCAACAAGTTTGTTATTCACATAGAACTAGTTACTGTTACAGCTCACCTGCCACAAGCACACAAATGACACAAAAGAAACCTTAAATCTGTCAGTTTTTCTTCATTTTCTGTTCTACTAAAAACAACCTAATATTCCAACTCATTCCTCTCTTTTACATCTTGTCTCCTAGATTTTTCCTAACTGATTTTAACAGCTAGCTAGAAACCTGAACATCAATATTGATGTATTAATGAAAAACAGAACACTGGTATTTTCAGAACTACCTTACTTAAAGACTGATGAGATTCATTAATAAATTAACCGTGTAGGAATGCTGTTTTCAAGGCAAAAGGAAAATAGTATATTCTACAGGAAAGTATGGGACTTTCTGTTTTGTTTTCCGAGGGGATTAGCTCTTCCAGCCAGGAAGTTTTTACTACACATCCAGATTGTGATTTGCTCCTGGTTCAACAGTGGTACAAAATCATCTTTGACATTTACTGAAGAGTCAGGCACAGCACTTTAAAAGGACAAAGCTTGTCTTGATTACAAGAAAAGAGGATGCAAACAAGGTGAATGCATGACAGTAAAAAATGTGCCAGCAGTATAGTGAGAGCCAGGCTGTATGCTCTAGGATTGCACTTTTTGAAACTTCATAAATATGAACAATATCCTTCCCTAAGCCTTTTAGCTCAAGACGAATATAAGATTGAGTCAGCATCACTGCACAGCCTTTTGTCAGTGAAAACACATGTTCAGTGACTGTTCCTCAGTCTCTACGTTATATTCCATAATAAATTATTAATTTTGCAATAGTAAAATAACTGAGCATGCAGAAGGGCAAGACAGAGTTTACATGTGATATTAGTGACAGCATATTGGATAGTCATTAGTTAATGGACAAATAGGAACACAGTATAGGGTATACAGGGAGTTCATTGCAAAAAGGCATTAATGTGCCATTACTTTTATAGCGGGAACAGCTTTTGCTAGCTAAGTTCCTGTAAAACATACTTTTGAGCTTACAGGGATATTAGCAAATGGATCCCTCACATGATGATGGACAAAGCTTGTCTCCTAGTTTTGCAAAACATGCTGAAAAATACCATGAAGGCCCAGAAGTTTTGTTTATGGTTTAATTCCCCTGTTTTTGTAAAAAGAAAAAGGGAAAAAAACCAAAGTACTTGAAACAGCTGACTGGTTTGGAAATACCTCAGAGATAGATTTTCTCATAGCGTTTTAGAATTCTCTTGCAATTCTTGACTACAAGCAGAAAATACAGATGCTTAGTCCAGCAGGGAACAAGACTTCATTCAGCTGTTTATAAACTGAAAAGTTATCTGGCTTCATTTTGGCTCACATTTCAGCCAAAAATGGCTGGTTGTCAGGACTCCCGTTTTATCTTTTCATGTTTATCAGCCATCTCCTAAAACTTCGGTGACCATCATTTACAGCGTGGTGCGAAAGCTAGGACACGAAGCACCTTGAGGCGTAATTCATTCTCACCCCAGTAGCAGCAATTCAGAGTCCACAGTTACACCTTTTACATGAGGTGCACACGTTCTTTACTTCTCAAAACAAGGTGGACACAAGCAGGCACAGGATATGCTTGAGATGACGTTATGTTCCTGTCTTGCCATTTGCTTTTCTTACTGCTCTTTCCTCATCAAAATTCTTAGCCAGTGCTGCCATCATTGCCCAGTGCAGGACCAGAGAACAGTTGCAGTCAGAAGGCACCTCTGAAGGTCACCTTGTCCAACCTCCTGCTCCAAGCAGGGCTAAATGCAGTATCAGAGCAGACAAAGTGTGAAAATCTCCAGCAAGGGAGACTGCAGCACCGCTCTGCAGCCTGTTGCTGGGCCTTGCCACGCTCCTCCTGCGGGAGCCTTTCTTTCTTTACGTCCCACAGGAATTTCTCTCGCTGAAACTTGTCACTGTTGTCTTTTGTCTTCAGGCTGCAACGTGGGGCAGACCCTGCCTCCTCTGTAACTACCCTATAAGTAGCTGAACGCTGCAATTAGAACCCCAGTTAGCCGTCGCTTCCCGGGCTAAATAAATCGAGTTCCCCTGCTCTCTGCTTCTCCTGATACTCTCTCCCTTCAACCTAGGGAAGATGTCCGTAATGGCATCTGTCCTCCGTGCAACTCACCCACCTTCCTCTGCTGCAGTGCCATAAGTCTTTGCAGGCTCAGCCAGGAACATGTGTGCAGTTTTGGGGTGCCCATTTGCTTGGAGGTTTAACAGTCCAAACGGATTTCACCCTAAACTGCCCAAGACCTCAGCTGAGTGCAGAGATTTTTTATTCTCCCCACAACACAGAAGATCTTTCTAAGTCCTCTGGGGATTGTTTGGACAAACCCAAATATCTGACCCTGAGCCAATCAGCTAATTATTATATCTAATGTCTGTCCTATTTGATAATTACTGTGTGCAACAGACACATGCCAATGTAGATGTGCTGCCGAAATCCAGCGCTCCTGTGCTCAGTGCTACATGGGGAAGCAGCAGACTCATACCCTTCCTACATGCAGCTCAATCCAATCTACACTCCAAAAAGTCCTCTTACTGGAGCACTGCTTCTTTAAAACAAGTCTCCATGAGATAAAGAACTATCTTTTAAGGAAAAAAAAGGAGACTAATATTAGAGTTGCTGCTGGCTGTGCTATCAGTCAAGAACTTGTCCCGGGCACCAGGTGAGACCGAAGTTTAAAACTCTGGAATGCAACACGTGCAATTGCCAGAATATTACTGCCTGTTTTATCATTTGCTATTCTTCACACTTTCTGGGCATTTTCCCACAGAAGCGAATCAGAAGTAACAGAACCATTTAGAAGAGACGTTGGCCATCAAACAGAAAATAAAATGCACAAAGCTTAATCATCTTTCAGTGTACCGCAAATAAGAAACTGGTACTCTTTTTCAAAATCTTTTTTAAGTAACAACAAAAAAATATTTCTCAGCAAAAACAATTATCAGTTTGGAAGGGATAGCATTTTTCCTTGAAACAATTCCCAACTTCCCTTGAAACAATTGTTATTTCTCAAAAGCTCAAATTTTAACAATTATTGAACCCTGTTGGAAACTTTTCAATCAACCACATTTCACTTTTCTAAATAGATCTTTATAAATCCATGCTTTTCCAACTAACTCTATACTAATTTTTTTCCCTGTAATATTAATTTATTTCCTCATTATATTTTTATAAATGTTGCTGGTAAGGTTTTGCACTTTTCCTGAAGTATGCTGCAGCTCTTTCATAGGGCACTAGGAGGTCTTACCAAAATAGTTTAAACTAAACTAAAAAATGGCTAAATTAATTACTAAAAGGGAATTTGCAACATATTGTTTGTTCATTCAACATATTACAATATCTACTGAACTGAAGTAGCTGCATCAGGTTTAGCTCTGAATGGAAAAAGTTCTATACTGCACAAGATTAGCAAGTAAAAAGCCAAACAAAACACTGATGCACAGCAATGTCCCCCTTTAACTGTTGTTTAAATTTTTGCCCAAGATTTGATTTCTCATTCTGCAAAAACTTGAAGATGGAGGTAGAGCTGAGAGGTGATAATTCAGTTTCAATTTCAAAAAGAAAGAAACTGTCATTCAAATGTATATACCTAAATCACTGCCTTAAGTCATGCCACTTGGAGTCTAATTCATGTGATAAATTCTTTCTGATAGGATTGCTTAGGAATAACAGAAATTAATTTTGCCTTGCAGCCTCAAATATATTTGGGGTACGACACACACTATATACACATACAGATTCACACATAGAGAGATTTCTGTACTAATCTGCACTTTGTGCAACACATTCCTGTTTCATACGAATGGCCACAGGAGATATTTGTCAACACTGGACTCCAATGGCAAGGAATCTGTTGGTTCAGATAATCCGTAAACTGAACCTTAATTTAGACTATATTTTGATTTTTCAGCCAATCTTATTTCTATGTGAATTTACAAAAGAAATTCACTTATTCAAAGTATGTCAGAAAACTAAGTAGTATTCAGAGCAGTGAGAACTCCTGCAGTTCTGTAAGCAACAGTACCAGAGAGATACAGCTCACATCCTTAGCTGGGCTGAAAGAAAAGTTCACTTCAATCTGGAAATCAAATGACAACAAAGAACACAGTACTGGAACTTTTTTTACATGATACTGAGTGCCCTTAAACTGAGGTCAAGGGAGGATCTGGTCTAGTAATTTTTTTCTGTTCTGGTTTTTAAGACTCAGTTTGGAAAATACTAGCTCATGTTAAAACTGACATATAAAATTACTGGTGCTGATGGGCTTTTCCAGTGCTGTAAAACATTCTACTCGTATTATTTTTGACAGGGCTTGTGATAACTAGTTGACATTTAGAGAAAACATAATGAACTTTTATTATTATTATTTTGCTGCTGCTAATGGGCACAGATTTATTGATCTCCAGAAAATAGCACCCATCTGAACCACGTTGCCCATATTCTTTATGGTTGTGGAGCAGCACAAGAGCTGTAGATATCTGCAGTGAAACCCTCCATCTTGTTATTTATATGAATACATCTTGTATTCATACTAATAAAGAGCTTTAATACATTTGACTAATGGCTGCAGTTTGCAAAACATCCTGTGATGCTCTTGAATGAAAGATATCATGTTAAAATAAAGACCACCACACAAATACAGCTTGTTGATCTGAGAGACTACAATTCTCACCCTCAACTAGTAGTTTTCACCAAGACAATGACTAGTTTTATTATAATGTGCAGAAATCTTTCAGTAAAGTAAAAGTTGGATGTTTTCAGTACAGTTATTCATTTTAACATAGGAAGCTGATGCTACAAGGAAACATCAGGACATAAAATTAAAGAATGGAAGTGGGGCTGGAATAAACAGTGTTCTGTTAAGTAAATTATACTTTCCTGGCTCTGTCAGGATCCAAAAGCCCTAAAAAGCAAAATGTGTGTCACTGGGGCTGAAAAATAATTAATGCTGTTTGACAATGAAGGCCTTAAAAATGTGTTTGGAGGAAGTGGAGAGGGAAGATGGCAAGCACCCCAGCACAGAAATTCCACGCCACGTTTGAAAACAAACACAAGCACCCACATAGAGAGGAAATGACCCGTTAATAGGGATCCAAGGTTCACCAGTCTCTGGGATCACTGTGGCTGAACAAGTAGTTTTTCAGGAGGGCACATCCCAAAGCTAGAGATGTTGAAAAATACGTGGGCGCTCAAAGGAATTAAAAGAGGATAGTCTTACGGATTTTATCCAGAGCCCATCAAGGCAGCACTCCCATTCACTGCAATAAGCTTTGGATCAGGTTCAACATCCAAACGTAGTCCTCCCTCACTAGAACTGGCTGGTCACGTCGGAAACTGTTTGGGCAAGGTACCCCACCCATAAACAGAGCGCTCAGGGAGAGTATGGTAGTAAGCAACAAATAATTTGTCTCTTTGCCAAGATTAGGGGTTGTGTCTCCTACTCGTTCACCCTCTGAGACAATAAAACGAGGGCTATAGTAAGGTAATATCTCTGAAGCAATCTAAGAAGGAATGCCACATGAATGAAAAGCAAAAGGATAAGGGTTCCTTCAATTCTGATGTCGAAAGTGGAAGACATGAGTAAGCCATAGGGTAGAGAAACCCACTAGCAGATGGATGCAGTGTCTCTATCAGCTCCTCTCTCTGGGATCATGTAAGTAAGTAGGAAGAGGAATAGAAAGGAAATACAAATCTGAGTGTGGAAAGAGAGTTCCACTATGGGAATTGCCACATCAGCTAGGTGGAAGACAAGAGATACGCAAGTCCATTTGAAGGAGAAAGAGAGCATAAACACAGTTAAGTGGATATTAATGAACGCTAAACAAGGATGGCAAGCTTGCTCTGAACTTACAAATCACATCCGCATTAATACCAAATGAGTTCATTAAGATTAACATTATTATGATGAGTATCAAAGGGATTAAAAGAGATTATGGCAAATAAGAGAGTCAGATAGGAATGAGATGTAATTACCTTCATATCTGGTTTATCTATAGCTGCAGAGAAAGACCCAGCATTCACTTCACACTGGAGGAACCTAACTCACATTTTGATCTGAAGTGTAATTTTCGGCAAAGCTGATCTCAACAGTTTGGGCTGAACGCGGCCCAGGCATGTGCAGGATGAACAAAAGAAGGGTGGGAAGGCGAGCAGAGAGAGATGGGGAAGGGCGGAGGAAGCCCGCTCCTGCGCCAGCACCCTCACCCAAGTGCAGGAGACAACTTGGTCTTCGTGCCCACCGTGTCCAAAACGTGACGTGAGGCCAGCCCTGCCCCCACCTCTGCCCAACACCTGGCCTGCTCTGACCCCAGCACTCGCCACGCCGACTCTGAAAACCTCATTGGGCTTCACAAGTATCAGCCAAGTCTTCCAAAAACGTTTAAGGGAAATAGTCTCACTGTAGAGCTAGGAAAATTGAGGCATACAGGGGCAGAGGGATCACATTCAGTTAAATAAAAATAAGCTTTCTGATTTTTACCTCTTGCTTTTGCACCACAACTGCAGAGCCAATACTTTTGTGCATGCAGAGACCAGCTAAGGAGCACCAAATTATGTCTTGAAATCACACAGCTTATAAAGTCGATATTCTGCCAATGCACACATTCAACGACGCAGGCGGAAATGTTACTTGGGATCTTGGTGAGGAAAATTTACTGAGACTCTTCCAGCCAGGCTCTGCTCTGAGCAGATTGCCTTTCTTCACAGGCCGACTGCGCACGGTCGGCTCTCCAGTGCAAACACCACTTCCCAGCTCTGGTGTGTTTGGCCTCCGGTTTGTTTGACAGGTTACATGTGCTTCTGAATATATCTTCTGATGCTCATTTTCAGAGCGCTGTTAACGTTTCTCTTGGCTGCTGTTTAAAAGTTAGGTCCCTAAAGATATCATCCTTCACTAAGAAAATCCGCTTGCCAGAAGGCCCGGCTTCAAACCTGTTGAGGCTGACTGTCAGAGCTGTTGACCTCTGGCCATGGAGCTGCAAGTCCACAGGCATACCTGCACATTGGCTCCAAGCTAGTGCAAGATGGGCAGCTAGCACTGGAGGAATCCAAAATGGGCAGCTACTTTCATTTTTTTGTTGTCCAAGATGAACATGCATTTCAAAAGCACCTGTCAAGCAGAACCAGAGCTGTCTGGCTCTCGTCAGGACAGTTATAACTCCTTAATTATATGCTTTGTTGCTTCAATAGGCAATATACATACACGCACACATGTGTATGCATATAGAATTTACAACTGCAACTTTTTGAAAGAAGCCTTTAAATCTTTTTCTTCTGTGGTACTGTGTTAAAATCAGTCAAGTAGCAGAAGTAAATTGTAACTTAGAGTTGCAATGCACTTCTGGAAGGGAAGAAGGATTTACGTCTTTACACCCTCTACCTAACTTCACCGAGCACGAATCAGCAGGGTGGAGAAGACGAAGTTGCTTTGTGAAAGTCGCGAGCACAAGGCAGGGTCATCAGTCAGTCCACACTGACGAAAGCATCAAGAAGTTCTCCTTTGCTGCCCTCCCGGCCAAGATGAAATGTTAATAGCTAGTACCAGACAAGAGAGACTCCGATCCCCTGTGGAATGCAACCCAATGCCCAAAGACTTCCAGGCCATGCCACACAGCGTATTTTATATGTATTTTTGTAAGAGAAATAGCAAGGATGCATTTCTGCGTAGGCAAAGATGGAGTGTGACAATCTGTCATCCTCTGCCCAGTATCTTGCCAGCATGGCTAGACAGTATCCTAGGACAACACTGATGGACTTTTCCCACACAAAGTCTCCAGCCAGAAAAGGCAGGAAGGGAAAGAGGGAAGACAAGTCCACCCCAGCATCCGAAGCAGGCAGGCAAAGGGAAGAATCTACTCCACTTTACTCTGATGGTCCGTGGAACTGCACTTCCCAACATTTCTAGGAGAAAATATGAGTCAGAAATCCTACGGGAACTCCTGCAGCAGCACAGCTCCCTCCACAACCCACACATCCTCAACAGAGCACTGCGCAATCTAATCCATATGGTATATCTGCACTGCAACGTGGGCCAGAGCTGGGTGCGGCCTTACGTTAGGCTCTCAAATGATAAAAGTTTGGCACATGAGCAATTGTTTGTGCTTGAACAGTCGACTGAGGAGCTTGGAAATCAGGGCATTTAGGAAAAACCTGTGAGTGAAGTGCGGGGACCTAACAAACAGCTAGACACAAGATGGCTTTGCAGAGGGCTACCGGAGGGAAGGGAAGGCAGGAACTCGTCAGGGGCTCTTGACTGTTCGGACAGAGATGGGGAGGTTTTGGCATCACCACAGAACAACACTGTTTGGTATTTTGCTCAGTCAGGCCCCAACACAGGTTTTAAAAAAACCACCAAACTCTCAAGAATGTGTTTAAGGCTACCTTTAGTTATCCAAGCAAATCTTTGGTCCGCTGCTGATCCAGTGGACAGGAATACCGTGCTTCCCTCCGAGACAGAAATTCCCTGAAGGGGGCACTTCCGAGAGCAGTATCTTAGGAGCAGACAGCTCTTGACACAGAAACCTGACGCAGAGCTCCTCCGAGCAGAACGGGTATCCTGAGGACGCCAACACACACCTGGTATCTCACATTCATCCCACATCTAAACGCAAGCAATGCCCGAGCAGGGGCTTAGTCAGTGTTAAACTCTGCGTGGCCCATCCTAAGGGTAATGTACCTCTGGTGAACTTGGGGAAGAGGTACCTTTTCTCCCCAACCCCCCAGACCTAGAGGCTGTTAGCTACGTGGAAAAAAGACTAAAAGGTCTGTAGGGAGACAGACAGACTTAATAAGACAATCACAGTGCTCTGTCCCGCACAGGAAACCCCCATAGGCAGATGCCCTAAATCCCAGGTAGTTCTGGAGAGCAGAACCATGACAGGAGGGGGATCTCCCATGCAGGATCGGGACCTCAGCGGTCCCAGCAACAGCAAGAGATGAAGCATGGAACAAGCAACGAACCCAGGGTGAGCTAAGGATCAGAACGCTGCTGACAAGTGTTAGGGATGAAACGCCGAGGCTCCTCGGGATGAGCTCTGCAAACTGTCTTCCTTAAATGTTTTATTTTCTACAGCGGCTTTCCAACAGTAGGAGCTTTTACTCACTCTGCTAGCAGAGGCTGAACTGCTCTCTTCGTACAGTTTCAAATTCGCCAGCTACACTCGAAGAACCACCCCTTTTTGCCTTTCTCTTTTCTTTTTTGCTTTCTCTGGGCTTTTTGTGAAAGAGACACCCAGTTTCAAGCCATTTAAAAAATATCAAAAAGCCCTGGTGGAAAATAATTTGCAGCTGTGATAATATCACATTTTTTAAAATACCGTAATATAGTTTTACTTTTAATAATAAAAGATAAAAAAGGGGAGTCTGTGAATAATTAGAGTGCAGTCTGAAGCCAGTTACAGTCACTGCAATTGATAATAAACTTAAAGCCCCCTGACAGCAGGTAAATGCTTTGCAACCCTGACCCCCTTCCTCTCACATTACTTAACAACCCTGCAGTTCCAGCATTACATCACCGTCCAAGCGATTGGTTCCTGCGTTTTAACTCTCTCCCTGTCTCCTCCGATTAGGAGCAACACAATGATGGGGGGAAAAAAAAACAACCAACCAGCCACCAAACTTCTCTCAAGTTTGCTGTATTCCTTGTTTGGGTTTGGTTGGGTCGAAAAAACCAGCTTCTGCTGCTAAGAGTCGAGGTTACACGCACCAGAAAACAAACTCTGTCGAAGTGGAAAAGAGAGTGGGAAAGGGGGACTGGGGAGGGGAGGAGGAGAGGAGGGGGAGAGGAGAGGAGGAGGAGGAAGGCGGGCGGGGGTGTGTGGGGGGGGAAGTATATAGAAATCAGAAAAGGAAAAGAAAATTAAAAACAAACCTCATGGACATCACTGAGCCTGAATTCCCTGCTGAGGTGCAGAACATGAGAGCCCTGGAATGAGTGTATGTAGAACTTGAGCCAAAGCTTAACTAGCCCGAGTGAGTCATATCCTTCCCATTTGATTCCCGTCCAAATGATGATGTAATGCCCTGGCCCTCTCCCTCGCTCGCTCCCGCTCGCTACACTACCTCCCTCCTCCCCTTTTCTCCTTTTTAGCTCAGTCCTCGGTGAAGTCACCATTTAAATCTGGCAGAGCTGAAGCAAAAACTTCAATGTAACCAAAACAGCCCCAGGCCAAGTTCCAGACGTACTGAGACTCGGTGGTGCAATTGCCATTGGAAACGAGTAAACAGAGAGAGAAACAGTGCCGCCTCGGAAGGGCCCGCGCCGCGGCCGGCCCATCGCAGGGAAGCCCGGCGACGGACGGGGCTGACGGGGGCTCATCGGCAGATGCTGCGCACAAACGGGCTCCCTCCCGCCTGCCCCCCC